>NW_026068302.1:359978-367167 GCF_014885135.2 Alexandromys fortis
TTTTTTTTTTTTTTTTTTTTTTTTTTTTTTTTTTTTTTTTTTTTTTACAGTATTAACACTGTCAATCAATGAGCGTAAGTCTTTCCATGTTCTAGTGTCTTTTTTGATTTCTTTAATATTTAAATATTCACTGTAAGGGTTTTTTTCATCCTTGGTCATCATTGCTCCTCGGTACTATAAATGAATTTTTTTCTCCTGATTTATTTCTCATTATGCTTTATTTATAATGAGAAAGAAACTGGATTTGTTTGCTGGTTTTACATTCTGCTATTTTCTTACAAGTGTTTCTTAGTTCTAAGGGTATTATTTGTGTGTTTTGTTTTGTGAAATCATTTGGGTCTTTGAATTGTAGGATGATGTCATCCCATTAAGGATATTTTAACTTTTTTCTTTTCTATTTGTATTTTTTTTATTTTTATTATCTTATTACACTAGCTAGGACATCACACACTGCATTGAGTGAGCAAAGTGAAAACCCTTTTCTCATTTCTGAAAGGAGAAATGCTTTGAGTTTTAACTCACTTAGTATACTATTGGAATATATTTCTCATATATAAAATTTATTATGCTAAAGTATATTTCTTCTATTCTAATTTTTTCAGGGTTTTTATCATGAAGGAATGTTGTACTTTGTTAAGCACCACTTGTATATTTACCATTATGATCATGTGATTCTTCTGCTTCTCTTCTTTATTAGTTACTTTCTTATTGTGACAAACTACCATGAGAGACCTGAAGAAGCAAGAGTTTATGTGGGTTTTCTGTTGTACAGAGTAAGAGACCATTGTGACAGGTAGACATGGCAGCAAGTGCCAGGCATAAATCAGAGAGAGCAAACTGGAAGAAGGGTGAGTCTGTACAATGTCAAGCTCACTCCCAGTGAGGAAATTATGCCAGCAATGTTGTTCCACTTATTCCCTGCCCCATAAAGCACTGTAACAAAATAGGGACCAAGTGTTCAACTACCTAAGCCCACAGGTAATTTCAAACTAACATGTGGGCTTTACTCTATGTCCTTAAATTGTTCTCTGTGTGTTGATTCATCTTTGTATCATTGGATGAAGTCATGAAAAAAATGATCTTTTAAGATATGCTATTGAATTCAAATTGCAAATACTTTAAAAGATTTATTTATTATGTATACAGTGTTCTGCCTGCAGGACAGAAGAGGGCACCAGATCTCATTTTGGATGGTTGTGAGCCACCACGTGTAGCGTGAATAATAAAAACCCAGAGATAGATATTGGGGTTCAACCTGAAAATGAGAAAAGCAAAGCATCCAGCCACTGGCTCTTATCTCTGTCTCAGAATAAAATGGCAATACTGCCTCCAGGAATCCTCAGAATGAGACTGAGCTGAGACCTGTTTCCTCCTGTCTTATATTTCTCTCTAGTGCTGGGATTAAAGGAGTGCACCACTACTATCAATCTTCTATGGTGAAATAGTGTGGCTACTGAGATTAAAGGTGTGTGGCACCACTGCCTGGTCTGTATGGCTGACCAGTAAGGCTGTTTCAGACTCTGATTTTCATGCAAGCTTTATTTATTAAATACAAATGAAACATCACTATAACCTTTTGGTTGTTGGGAATTGAACTCAGGACTTCTGGAAGAGCAGTCAGTGCCCTTAACCACTGAGCAATTTTTCCAGCCCCCAGATGTAAATATTTTATTGAGAGTTTTAACATCCAAGTTCATCAGAGTTATCAACTTTCAAACTTCAATCTTTGTGTATTCTTATTCTATCTTGGTACTTGTGTAATACTCACCGTGTAAAATTAGTTTGGTAACATTTTTGCTTTTGTTTTATGGAATAGCTTAAGGAGTACTATAATTTATTTAAATGTCTTATAGACTTCTACAGTGAATATATCTGGTTTTAGTTTTTTGTTAGTCAAGAGGCTTCTTATTACTGCTTTAATCTCATTGCTTTTTATAGACTTGTTTAAATGTTTTACAGTCTCTTGATCTAATTTTGTTAGGTCATGTGTGTTTAGAAACATCCATTCACTTTAGATTTTCTAGTTCATTGGAGTCCAGTTTTTCAAAGCATGCCTGATGATACTACAAATTTCACTGACATCTGTTCCAATGTTTCCCTTTTCATATTTAGTTTTCTTAATTTGTTAATCTCTAATTTTGTTTCTCTAAGCATTTGCCAATGTTTTTTAAATTTTCAAAGAAACAACTCTTTGTTTCATTGATTCTTTGAAATATTTTACTAGTTCATTACGTTTTAAATAAATCTTTTTATTTTATTTGTACTTACAGAGTTGTCTTTAGTTTGTTCTCATTTGGCTAACACTTTGAGGTACAATATTATGCTATTTAAGATACTGTGGGTTTTTAAAAGGGTTTTCTGTTTGATCATAAATGCTTTCCCATAAGGTATTTTATTGCAGTGAACATTTATCAGTGAGAACTATCAAACATTTCTAATATTTTAAGATCAGCAGATCCACAGAACAGCTTGGCAGCTGCAGTTTTATCCCTTTTAGAAAATGGAGAACTAAAATCAAGCATGCAAATGAGGAATTTGCTTTTTCAAAGATTAAATCCAAATGGAACAATATTCTACTGCAAAACTTATCATCCAAAGACTATAATGAAAGACAGGGTCAACATAGTCTCTTCTCAACTTTGACCTTTCTAAAACCCCTATAAAATTGAAAAATTTAACAAAGCAATGTTACATCACCATATATTGGTATTAAAGCAAAATTTGATCTATTTCACTTCAAATGGAGGTGTCATTCCCATGGATGTGCCAAGTGTGTTTTAGGTTACCTTATCATACACTGTGTCTATTCTACCATAGATGGATAGCTTATGTGGTTTTTATTGCTTAAGTTTAATAAAAACCTAAGATATTCAATTAACTTGTACTTATTAAAAAAGAAAATAGATTTATCAAGCTACTGGTCACTCTTTAAGTTAGCCTTGTCCACTTGCAAAAAACATATATAAATTATAAATCCTTATTTGAGATAATCAGTGTGGTAGGAATGGAGAATAAGAATATTTTAATTATGTCAGATGGGGTATGCTTATATAATGACATTTTATGTATATTCTTTATAAGAACATATTGCCAAGACACCACAATATTTCTCTTTTCAGGGGGCTGCCTGTTCATGCTGGCAACCCGGCTGCCCAGAACAGAAATAATCACACAAAAATTGTATTAATTCAAACACTGTTTGGCCCATTAGCTCTAACTTCTTATTGGCTAACCTTATACCAATTTAATCCATTTCTATTAATCTGTATACTGCCACATGGCAATGGCTTACCAAAAAAGATTCGGCATGTCTGACTCTGGTGGTTCTCTGACGCTGCCTCCTTTCTCCCAGCATTCAGTCCAGTTTTTCCCACCTACCTAATTTTGCCCTATTAACAGGCCAATGTAGTCTCTTTATTCCTTAGCCAATAATAGCAGCACATAGACAGAAGAACCTTCCACACCATTTCTCCTTTTCTGTTTAAACAAAAAAAAAAAGGGTTTTAACTTTAACACAGTAAAATTACATATAACAAAACAGGTATCAAGCAAGAATTGCAGTTACAATATTTATATCTACTTTATATCTTACTATTACTAAGGAAAGCTATATTATTACTATATACTCTTCAACTCCATCAAATACTTCAGAAGGATATAATATTACCTAAGTAAACAAGAAGTGTATTGTAAGAAACTTCTAAAACTCTAGAATTTACAGAGACACCTTGCTGCCTGGAGAGTCACTCAAAGTTCTTTTGTACCGTTGGGGTATCCATCTTCAGCCTACAGGCCCATAGTATCCAGCAGACTTGTCCACGAAGCAGGAAATTTCAAAGACAGTTCTGCCTATATTGGCAGTTTGTCATACACTTTTTCTTCTGTGTCCTGTAGAATGTCTAGCAGACTCTTTTGTGAATCAGGAATCGTGATGGATCTCACCTTTAGTCAAGTTCAGCAGTCATTTCTTTGTGGGTTCTGCATGTCCAGTTAAGCAGTCCAGGCAAGAGCAATTTCTTGCTTAAATGGCTAACCAACTCCATAAGGAGCCTCTTTGATTCCCATCTTCCTCTTGAAGTAGCTTGTGCTGCCAGGAGCAGACATGTCGCATTGTCATGAAAAGTTCTAAGTTACAAAAACATTTTAACTGCCATATTCTAAAAGTATCTGAAATATTTGCAGAATACTTATCCATCTGAAATACATCTCTGTACATATAGAAAATCGAATTAACATGACTATAATCTTGACTATTATAGATGACTCTCTACCTATGTTTCTTAATTATTCATTACATTTTAAATGAACTGCACAAGTAAAAGGCAGTGTGTGAGATTAGTTAGGATGGAAAATGGCTTTGGGGAGTCCTTTGTAGGATTGTGCCAGACCCATCATTTTTCTGTTAAGTCTCACAGCACTTTAATCTCTTCAGTACCCTTATCAAGGCTTGCTTCAGCTGGCTATTTGTTAGAATTAGAATAAACGAGTGGCAGCAGGGATACATGGATACCATTGTGAAACCAAAAATAAACAGAAGTTTGTTTTCTGTGAGAAACAAGCATAATCCTTCTATGAAAAATCCCATAAAATGTAAGGTAAAGAGTATGATAAATGAAATTAAAACTTTCATGGCTTTCACATGAGCTTCTCTGTTGAGGTCCCAGAATCTTGAGTCATGTGATTGCATCCGCCTGGTGTGTCTCCAAAGGGAAATAATTAACAGGAAACATGCAGTCAGGGCCATCACAAAGAGGGAAATGACTCCCATATTGGCAAAAACACAGCTTATCAGTAACTCGCTTTTCTCCAGGATGTAACTCGCTTTCAGCCAGGATGTGTTGCTCATTTTAACATCGTTAATCACCTTTGCAGCTAGTGGAAAGGAAGTTAGCCACACTATAATTAAGCATCCTATTAGAAAGGCAAAAACTTTATCAGTTCTCCTCTTTAACCATAGAAAAATGGAGTGGGAAAAATTTGCTATCTTCAGGAGATAGAAGATGCTGAGACTGGTGGCAAGCCAGATGTTCAGGCAGATAATAATTACCCATATGTAATATATGCATTTACTTAGATCACTAGTCATAAACATATCCTGAAATAAAACCTTTGAGTATGCATCTAAAGTTATTAACCATATGGTAAAGATCCTGGAGAATGCCAAGCCAGTGAGAATAAAGTCAATTTTAGAGAGCTTCTTGCTCCTGATCCAGTTTGTACAGTTTACAAGTGCAATAAATGAGCTCCCCAAAACTCCCATCACAGCCTCAGTAGTAGCAACAAAAAGGAGGCTGCCTTCCATTGCACTCAGCATTTCTGCCAATCTCCAAGACTTCTTCTGTTGTAACTGGTGTTGGTTACCTACTGCAGAATTGTTGCAAGTAAAGTTTATTTGATGTAGAAGTGATTTTTATCTTCTTTCCTTAAATAAAGACTCCAAAGTTCTTCAGGAATGTGTTGTGGTAATGTAATTATAGTGTTCACTTTTGTGGCTACTGTAAAATTTACCTAGTCTACAGAATGTGAGCAGACTAAATACGTTCTTGTGATTTGTTAATATGCAAATTGAAGGTTCTGTTTCATGGATTTTACTTGTCCCTCTGAGACTATTTGCATTTAATAAGCTGAATTATGAAATGAGGGTGCCATATATTTACACATAAATATATAAAATAACAAAATATAAAATATAAAACTAATATTTTATTTCATCTTTTAAATATCAAAATGAGACAGTTCTTTGTGTGATATAAGAGAGGGTCTGTTGCAAATTAGGAGACAGTACTGTAACAGATGAATAAGAAATGGTAGTTAATAGCCTACTAAATGAACAGAATAGCTTGAGTAAGATACTGAACAAAAGTGATCACTTCCTTGACTGGAGGAGCAATGCACAGTCAGTCACCTCTCCAATTAGACTGAGGAATTTTGTAAAGGAAGTGTGGGGGGCACACAGATTTGACTCTCAGAGAATACACTAAAAGAATGATCAGTCCAATAAAGATGACGTCAATCTCTACCCATTTCCATACTTAAGTCTCATAGGAGGCCTCAGGGTTGAACAACAGGTAGTATCTTTATCTGGGGGCACACCTTCTTGCTTAAGAATTTCTCTAATACATGTGATTTGTTCTGTTCAATCTACAACTATATTTCCTTATTCTCTGTGTGAGATGACGCACCCAGAAGTTAATGGATGATTATGACCAATCCAGCAGCCTTAACTCTCTGGGTCAAGTTCACTAGAGGAAAGGGAAGATCCACCACACTCAAAGGACACATATAATTTGGAGATACCACAGAGATTTGAAGGGGACTGGAGTGGACGTGGAGATGAGTTAACTCTCCTCTCTTACTATCTTTCTACTATGCTCCTTCCTTCTGGACATTTTAGTAACAAACATTTAAAGCTACATATTTTAATATTTATCAGTGTAGATATTAAAATTACTACCCCATTCACTAAAGATACATGTTGTTAATACTATCCTATCCAGATACTCACTAGATAATGTTTTGAGATGGGCTTCCATATAACTTTCATACTTTCAAAGCCCAAATAATTGAATGTACAATTCATGTGTTTCAATTTTAGGAGAGGTTAAAAAATCCAGGTCCTGTATCTATTTATTCAGACAGCACTGGATGGGATGATTTTTGATCCAGTGGCACTTGAAGGAAACAGAGACTTCTGTACTTTGATGATGACCAAAGGCATGGTTATAGCCCTGAGGGAACTCCCCGAGGAACGGAACTGTCTCCCAGAATGTCACTTGGCAGATAGATGATGATAACCTAGGAGTCTATGCTCCTGTTACTCCTTTACCTTACCATGTTTTTAAAGCAAGCATGGGAAACATACTTTAGCCCCAATATACATTTAAAAGAGTAAACAGTTAGGGTGAGGATGGTACTTCCCTCAGTATGGACAATGATCTATTATTTAGATCTAAAATGGAAAAGATACTGATATAAGTCTTCATGGCTATTTTCACATTTTATCTTTCTCTTTTACTGGTTATTTGCTTGAGTTATTATCAGTCAATTTAGACCCTATGTCTCTGTGCTAAAGATGTTCATTTTCTAAAAAATGTCATACCTCTTAATGTTCAGATTTGGGATTGGTAATCATGAAGTGCTATAGAAGAAATAAATCAAAGGTTGATTTAAATTGATATGTGACATATAT
>NW_026068302.1:367190-396870 GCF_014885135.2 Alexandromys fortis
TTTGCATTTCCTTGATAACTAAGGAAGTTGAACATTTCCTTAAGTATCTTTTGGCTATTTGAAATTCTTCTGTTGAGAATTCTCTGTTTAGTTTAGTACCCCATTTTTAAAATTGGGTTATTTAGAATTTTACTGTCTATTTTATTGAGTTCTTTATATATTTTGGAGATCAGTCCTTTGTCTAATGAGGGGTTGGTGAATATCTTTTCCCATTCAGTAGGCTGCCTTTTTGTCTTTTTGACTGTGCCCTTTGCTTTACAGAAGCTTTTCAGTTTCAGGAGGTTCCATTTGTTTATTGTCGCTCTCAGTGTCTGTGCTACTGGTGTTATATTTAGGAAGTAGTTTCCTGTGCCCATGCATTGAAGGCTACTTCCCACTTTCTCTTCTATCAAGTTCAGTGTGGGTGGATTTATATTGAGGTCTTTAATCCATTTGGACTTGAGTTTTGTGCATGATGATAGATATGGATCCATTTTCATTCTTCTACATGTTGACATCCAGTTATGCAAGCACTCATCCATTGCTGGTGGGAATGCAAACTTGTGCAACCACTTTAGAATTATTATGGCAGTTTCTCAGAAAATTGGGAATTAACCTATGTCTGGATCGAGCAATACCACTCTTGGGAATATACCCAAAAGATGCTCAGTCATACTGCAAAAGTATTTGTTCAACTATGCTCACAGCAGCATTGTTTGTAATAGCCAGAACCTGGAAACAACCTAGATGCCCTTCAACTGAAGAATGGATTAAGAAAGTGTGGCACATTTACACATTAGAGTACTACTCAGTGGTAAAAAAAAAAAAAAAAAAAAACAATGACATCTTGAATTTTGCATGCAAATGGATGGAATTAGAAAATATTATCCTGAGTGAGGTAACCTAGACCCAAAATAATGAATATGGTATGTACTCACTCATAAGTGGATACTAGTCATAAATAAACGACATTGAGCCTATAGTCCATGATCCTAGAGAAGCTAAGTAATAAGGCGAACCCAAACCAAATCATATATATATACATACCCACCTGGAGATTGGAAACAGGAAGATTGCCTGACAAAACTGGGAGCATGGAAGCAGTGGGTAGAAGGAAGGGGAGAAGAGGAAGAGGAGGGAAGAAGGGGAGGGTTGAGGAGAACTTGAGGGAATGGGATAGTCGAAATGGAGGAAGGACAGATATGAGAGGAAGGAAAGATATATCTAGATTGAGGGAGCCATTATGGGGTTAGCAAGAGACTTGGCTGTAAAAAAATTCCCAGGAATCCACAAGGATGACCCCAGATAAGACCCTAAGCAATAGAGGAGAGGGTGCCCAAATTGGCCTTGCCCCTGTAGTCAGACTGATGATTATCTTAAATATCACCATAGAACCTTCATCCAACACCAGATGGAAACAGAGGCAGTCTTATAGGAGTTAAAAATTAGAGATATTTAGTTATAACCAAGTTATCTACACTTAAATATTATCAAAATTCTTAAGGTCAGGTACTGCCAGATGCCTAAATCCAGAAATTAGGAGGAAATTACAAAAGCAGACAAACTCTCCTTAATGTTTAGATTTGTTTTCTGAGGTCCTCAATAATGGAGGAAATGGAAATATTCCAGGTAATCCAGAAAAACAAAGGTTGCTGGTGAGAGAGAAGGCTCAATCAATGACCTCAGTCCCAAGGAATGACACATTCCCTCAAGGAGATATGCACTTGCCACTCTCACTCAAAGATGCACCGTAGGACCCTTGTTCCCTCTCTTGAGATAGCTTTATTTTTCTATACTCCAGACTCATCAAACCAACATTTTTCCTCAAAATGAAGTTTTAACAATTGAAACAGATCTTTAAAAAGAATCAAGTGATCTTCCACCAGTGGCTATGTCAGGGGAGACACAGGTGGTGATTGAAGTTCAAGATGTCAACTCACAAGGAGGAAACTCTTTGATGGGCCAATCCTGTTTAAGAAATGCTACAAGAGGCCGGAAGGTGGTGGCGCACGCCTTTAATCCCAGCACTCGGGAGGCAGAGGCAGGCGGATCTCTGTGAGTTTGAGGCCAGCCTGGTCTACAAGGGCTAGTTCCAGGACAGGAACCAAAAGCTACAGAGAAACCCTGTCTCGAAAATTAAAAAAAAAAGAAAGAAAGAAAGAAAGAAAGAAAGAAAGAAAGAAAGAAAGAAAGAAATGCTACAAGAGTACCGTCCTTGAAATGTCTTTTGCTTTTGGTGTCCCCTTACATGTTTGCTACTGCAATCGCTCTCTGTATCTGGCATAGTATGAGTGAATGATGCTTCCATGAGATAAACATACTACATTATAGACAGTGGGGGTCTAATGATAGGAGACCCCCACTGGCTTGTTTAATGGAGATAGGTTAAAGAAGTCATAGCATGCTGCCAGCAAGCCAAGCCCATTTGGGTAATTAAATGTGGCTAAACTTTGTTTTTTAGTGTCTAGAATTCCTTTCCAAGCCTTCTAAGATTTTAAGTGGATTTAGTTAGCCATGTTGGTGCCAGTTTGTTGTATGAAGGCTGCTTCTTTGTTTCCCAGCTTCCCAGACTCATGAAATAATCACGCAGATACTGTATTATTTAAATCACTGCTTTCTCCATTAGCTCTAGCATTTTATTGGATAACTCATACATCTTAATTTAACCTATCTCCATTAATCTGTATTATATTTATAATATGTGGTGTATTTATTTATAAAAATAAACCATCTTCTTCTCAGTGAAACCTCTTCTCCCTAAAACAATCTTAGGCCATTTGCTCAGTACCTTCCAGGAGTTTTTGTTACAAAATATAAATACAAATATTTGTCATTACACACTATTTGTTTTCTATGAGAATGTGTCCATTATATCAAGGCTTCTTCAGTGATAACCATTTTGTATCTGTCAGAGTAAGTCTTCAAAAATAGCTACTAAAGTTTGAATATTTATTATTGAGAAATCAACCTTTCAAATATACCTGTAGGTTTCTATACATGAATGGACATATGTATATGTTTGTTTCTAAGCCTTAAAAGGACATTTATTATTCTACACAGGTCCTGGACTTGGTCCACTCTTCTGCTTACATGAATGTACATATGTATATACTTGTTTCCAAGCCTTCAAAGGACATTTATTACTCTACGCAGGTCCTGGACTTGGTCCACTCTTCTGCTTAGGTCACAGTACCTTTGAATGTGTTCTTCAGTAGAATCTCTTCTCAGCATTAATTGATCTCTGACTGCTTCGTTTCAAATAACTGGTGTTGAATAATTTGAAGATTTCTTTCATTGTTGCTTTCATCCTTTCTTCCACAGATTGTTTTTGCTCCTCTAGCTATTTGTCGCCGGGCCACATCTAATCATTTAAACATTTTTGCTTCAACTATCCACCAGTAACAAGCACTTTGGAATTTAATGGATGAAATAACAGTAACTGTAAGTGGTAAAAATTGAACACAAAGGTAACACTTTCTTTGTTTTTCAATTCCATGTAGGAAATGTCAAGAGTGACCACAATAGTCTGCCTTGGTTCCTTTGTTTGTGAGTCCTTCTAGGGAAGTCAGATTAATCACAGTGAAATCTTGCTTAAGACATTTATTCTAACTGTATGACTTTACACAGCACAGTCTGCAGGTTGAAGTTTTTTCCTCTGCCAAGTGCATGGGAATAAAAGGTAGAGTAGAAGGCGACTGAGAATTCAAATTTTCACATGGTATTAAAATCTCACCCCTGTAGTGAGATTCCAAGATACACAGAACAGCTGCAGAAGATTTCAATAAAGTTTAATACAACAATTAAAATCCAATATAATGGGTCCAGCAAGATATCTCAGTGGGTAAAATGATTGCTGTGTAAACCATGTAACCCGAGTTCAATCCATGGAACCTGTATTAAAAAAGTTTAATGCATTGCCATGCACCTATAATCCCATAACTAATGTAAGAAACTAGGTGTAGTTTGGTGAACTGACTAAAAGCTCTTAACTCAATTAACCAGAAGCAGTAATGTGACAGCAATAAAAGAGAGACCTTATATCAAGGTGGAAGGAGATAACCAACTCCTTGATTTGTCCATGTTAAAAATACCACCAACACATCTATCCCATCTCATACTTCTTACACACACATATGCATGCTGCACACAGAGAGTCACACACAAACACACATGCATGCATACACACACACACAGGATAATAAATTAAAATGTAAAAGAACCTAAAACATATCCTCAAACACAATGTAAGAACATTGTACAAATTAAAATGATCTTTCATGATTTCTTCCTTATTATTCCAGACTACCCGTTTTTGTTCCAGACTTTCATATGGTTCTGAGACCTTTTCCTTTCTCACAGCACTTTAACTCCTTCAGTACCCTAAGTGAGCTTTGCATCAGCTGATTGCTTGTTAGAATTAGAATAAATGAGTGGCAGCAGGGATACATGGATGCCATTGTGAAACCGAACATAAATAACAATTTGTTTTCTGGCATAAACATGCAGATGATTTCTATTAAAATACCTATAAAATAAAATGTATAAAGGATAATAAAGGAAATCAACACTTTCATGGCTTTCATATGAGCTTCTGTGTTGAGGTCTCGGAATCCCGAGACATGTGATTGCATCCTCCTGCTGTGTCTCCAAAGAGAAATTATTAACAAGAAACATGTAAACAGGGTAATCATAAAGAGAGACAAGACTCCGACATTGACTGAAACATAATTAATAATTGCTTTTTTTCCCTCCTGGTGCATCTCCCAGGTTCTGTTTCTTTGCTTCATTTTATTACCCTCCATAGTCTCCACAACGAGTGAGAAGGAGATTAGCCATAAGATTATCAAGCACCCCACTAGAAAGTAAAAAACTTTAACAGTTTTCCTCTTCATCCAGAGAAATACATAGTTGGAAAAATTTGCTATTTTCAGAAAATAGAAGATGCTGAGACTGGCAGCAAACCAAACACTCAAGTAATTCACAGTAAGCCACACGTATGTGATGCTTTCAATTAGACTGTAAGACCTATACATACTTGGGAAGAAGACCTTTATATAGGCATCTAAAGATATTATCCATATAAGACAAATCCTGGTAGTCGCCAAGCCAGTGAGAAGGAGGCCAGTCTTAGAGATCTTCTTTTTCCTGGCCCAGTCCAGGCAATTCACAAGTGCAATGACTGAGTTCCCTAAAACTCCCAGCACAGCCTCAGCAGTTGCAACGGAAAGGAGGACACCTGCTGCTGCACTCAGCATCTCTGCAGATCCACACAGTTGCTTCTGTTACATCTTTTGCCAAATGTCCTCTATATTGATTGCCTGTTAGATTTTTTTCCTTTTTTTCATCAAATAAAGACTTCACAGTGCATCAAGAATATGTTGTGGTGGAATCTGTGTGCAGATTAAATGTCTCATAGTAATTTGCTTATAGGGAAATGACAGTTTGCATTTCATTTATTTTCCTTTTACCTCTGAGATTATTTTGCATGTAATAAGTCTAGTAGTAGAGTAGGAGTGGTAGATATACATATTCAGAAGTTAAACCACAAGAACCACATTGAATTTCTTGCTTTAAATATGAAGTCATCATCATGAGTTGTGCAAGATAGCAAATGCTCTTTGAGGGGTGAGATATTGCACCACTTTAGCCTGTGAGTTTGAGACCAGCTAGCTAACCCATAACTCTGATCCAAAGAAAAAATACCATAGCTCTAAAACCAAAAGGACAAAGAAGGAAAACCAGAAAAGGAGAAAATAATAATTTTATTGTCTACAGACAAATAAAATTAATTAGATATAGAAATAGAGCCACTTTACCCTAAAATATTGATTTCATGTTTAATTAAAATGTAAGCTGCTTTGTAGGTATTGTAAGTTTCAATGTAACAAGTTGCGTATTTGTGCATAGTAGTTGTATTTAGTAATAGGTTTCGTAAAGATATTCCCACTCATGTACATCACAATTTTAACATTCTTAAACTCCCATTATATCTCTTTTTCTTTTCAATTTCCTGGACAATTTTCCATCTACTTTCATGCCATGTGTATGTGTGTGTGTTTGCATTTATATATTTACACATGCATTCTATCTATGTAAAATCTAAGTTGTTTGGTTTCTAAACATTTAGTATTTGTAGTTGTCGTATATTATAGATATTAATCTTATGTTGGATATATGGGTTGGTAATGATGATTTCTCTCCATTCTGCAGGATAGCTATTTTCATTGCTGATTTACACAGAGAGAAAATGCTCCACATTTGTCTTTCTGAGTCTGATCTTGTTTGCCCCGGTAGTACCCATTTTTCTGCAGATGACATACTTCAGTAATCTTTGGACAGAATCAATTTCCCTTTCCTTTATCTATTCTGCTTTTCACGGACACCAAGGCAGGTTCTTTAACTTGGATAATGTGACTAGACTTACAATAGACATAATGTCTAAGTGTCTTTGTGGTACAATGACTTAGAATCCTCGGATGTGTAGTCAGTACTACTGTAGATAGGTAATGTGATAGTTTTTCTTATGTTTGTGAAGACCATTCACACTGATTCCTGTAAAGGCCAACCTAAGTTAGTTTTCCATCAGCAATGTAGAATAACCCCTTTCCCCAATGCCACTGTCAGCATTTGCTGTAATTTTTTTTTGATGATAGTCATTCTTACTGGGATGAGATAGAATTTCACTGTAGTTTTAATTTGTACTTCCTGTATCGCCAAGGTTGTTGAACAGTTTTTGAAATACTTTTGGCATTTGTGGGTTTGTTAGTGAGGTGTTTGATTACCTTATCAGCCCATTTGTTTATTAAGTTGTTAGGTTTGATGGTATTTAGTATTTTGAACTCTTTATATATTATACATATTAATCTTGTGTTGCATATATGGCTAAACAATAAAGACTTACTTTCATTATATAGGTTGTCTCTTCATGCAAATACTGATTTACATTTGATGGCTTAATTTTATATAGTATCAGCTCTCTATATAAATATATATGTATACTTACATATATACACACATATATGTGTGATATTTTTATTAGCTATTTCATTGGATATATATACATATATACATACATATATATATTCTTTTTTCTTCCAGGTCACTAAAATTCTCAGTCTCCATGTCCTATTACCTAATATTGTCCTGTTTTCCTCAATAAGGTCTTATTATAAAGTTCTAGTGGGTAAGCAAGAATAATGACAACAGGCTGTTTAGTTTTTAAATTCTAGAGGATTTCCTCCGTGCCCAGCAACTTGACAGCCAGTTTCTGGCATTGATATTTTGTTTTTTGATATCACTAGCACTGAAGAACCATTTCATGAGGGCTTTGATCTATTTTTTTCATGTTTTTCTAACCATTTATCAGAGCTAAATCCACTATTATGACCACAGTACTATATGAAACACCCAATGTAATAAAAACTTTGTGCTTTAAAAAAATAAACATAGCTTGCAGGGTATTGGTGGTACACAACTTTAATCCTGGTGCTCAGGAGGCAGAGGCAGGCAGATCTTTGAGTTCAAAGTTAGTTTGGTTGGCAGAGCAAGTTCCAGGACAGCCAGGGCCACAAAGGGAAACCCTGTCTCAAAAACCTAAATCAAACCAAACAAAAACAAAAACAACTAAAAGCATCCAAATGAACAAACAAACTAGATAAAGGTAACATTGTGTTAGGGGCAAAAAAATATACACAAAGGTTCCATGTTCCAAATGTCAAGGTTGATTTTAACTATCTGTCTTGTTTCCTTTTCTTTGGATCTCCTGGGGAAATCCAGGAGAAATCCTGGAGATATCCAAGAAAGCAAAGGGAATTCCAATGAAGTCTGGTTTTGAATGTTAGGCACACCATAGAGTCTTTCTTTACAGAGGATAGTCTATGGTTGATGTTTTTCCTATGGCAAATGGGAAGAAGTGAAGAAATCAGAAGACATACAAGACAAATGAACATGCACATAGGATTGAAATCCCACGATGGGGTGTGATTCCTTCAGAGCTGTCACAGAAGTTCAGAGGATTCGTGCAATGTTTGATAATAGCTGAAATCAATAAAAGAACATAGAGCATATGAAAAGGGTCTTCAGGGATTTTTTTCTCCTGGACTATTTCAGATTGTTCATTTCTCTTCCAGACTGTCATGCAGCTTTCCCTTCTCAGAGCACTTTAATTGTTGTAATATTCTTACAGAGCCTTGCTTCAGTTGACTGTTTGCTAGAATTAGGATAAGTGAGTGACAGCAGGGATAGATGAATGCAGTTGTCAAACCAAACGTGAATAACAGGTTCCTTTCTGGGATGAATAGACATATTATATTGATGGTAACACCCATGAAATGCAATACAAAAAGGATGATAAAAGATATTAAAACTTTTATTGCTTTCACATGAACTTCTGTGTTTACATCTCTGAATCCTGATTCATTCAACTGCATCCTCTTGTTGTGTCTCCAAAGCGAAATGATTAACAGAAAACATACAATTAACATTATCATAAAGAATAAAAATATTCCCCAATTGGTGAAGGCATAGTGAAAGATTAACTCACTTTTCTTCATGCCGACCTGCCAGGATGTGTTTATGTATTGCATTTGACTATCTCTAATGATCTTAACAGGTACTGGGAAAGTAAATAACCATGACACAAGCAAGCATCCTATCAGGAGGAAGAAAACTGTATTAATTCTTCTTTTTAACCAGAGAAATATGTAGTGGGAAAAATTTACTATCTTTATAAAATAGAAAATACTGAGGGTGGTGGCAAACCAAAAACTCAATTGACTGATAATTATCCATAGATAACTCATGAGTTCAATGATGTTGATAGAAGACAGCAAGTTTGGAGAGAATATCTTAATGTATGCCTCTGAAATTAATAGCCACACAAGGAAGATTCTGGAAATTGCCAAGCCTGTGAGAATGAAACTAATCTTAGATATCAATTTGTTCCTGGTACAGTCTGTGCAGTTCACAACTGCAATGAACACATTCCCTATAACTCCCAGCATCGCCTCACTCGTTGCAATGGAAAGGAGGACACCTTCCGCTGTACTCAACATCTCTACCAATCTTTCAGAAGACTTCTGCTGCAACTGTTTTAGATGATCTGGTGTAGAAAAGTCCCATCTACTGGATGCTCAATGAAGGAGTGACTTTATCTTCTTCCCTTAAAGGCTTCAATGTATCTCAAAAATTCTTTGCAGTGGAATCTGAAATGTCATAATGGAGTTCCCTCCAGTTGCTCCCATAAGTCCCAGCTTGTCTACAAGATGGGGCAGACTAAAAGCCTCCCTTGCAATTTGTTAATAGGTAAATGAAAGTTTCTCTTTTGTGTATTTTGCTTGTCCTGTTGAGACTATTTTGCATTTGAAGAAGTGTCAGGTTGTGAGGTTCATAGTGTGACAGCGGGAAAGATGGAAGGTCATAGGAGACTGGGAAGTTGGTAAGAGCGTGACGAGTGGTAGACTAAACAGATACACTTTGTTCACTCTTGATGACGGCTTCAGGGCAGGCATCTTACAGCAGAAGCCCAAGCACGTTCTGGTACTCAAGGGGCATACACAAGTGGACAGCATACGGAGGTAGGCACCTAGGCCCTACACACACCTATGGTAGCAAGGTAAAGCAGGAAATCAAGATGAGGTTTCTCTGACTGCAAAGCCTTTTTTTTTTTTTAACCATGAATTGTACAAAAGTTGTACTCAGCCTTAAACTGGTGTAGAATAGATTGCTGGACTTCTCAGTTTCCCCACAGATTTGATGTCAGCTATTTTGTGCTGACTTACACTGAATAGCCATATCAGTACTACATTATATAAACAAACCATCCTCAGACATTCTGTTTCACAGAAATAAGTACAGAAAGGATACAAAGCACAAAATCTAACATTGATTTTCTTCTTTTAAATATGGAAGTTAGTATCACTAGATGGCAACAGGCACATACTTAAGTTCATACTCTCTGTTCTTTTGGGACAGGTGCATTGCTTGTCTTCATGGTTTGAGGTCAGCCTAGGTAACACAGTGATATATTTCTTCTGGGAAAAACCCCTAATCCCAAATAAACAGAAAGAAAAGAAGAGAAAAATCACCATAATTTTCATTTATAAGCACAACTTAAATGACTAAAAAAATAGTATTGAGAATAACCATGTATATTCAAACAAACAGTGGTTCAATGATAAAGATAATGCTTATTCTATGCTATAAGAGCACAATTGTGCTTTATTCCACAGCAAGGAGTCTACATAACAAATATTTATTCTAAGCGGAAGTATTTATTAATTCCTAAAGCCACTAATTGAATTAATTGCAATAAAATCTCAAGTCTCATAACACCTTTAACAAAATGTACTTTCTATCAGTGATAAATTAATGTAAAGTGACAACTTTATTTTCCCATTAGTAAAATTAACCCATCGCAGTCAAGAAAGAATATATAATTCATATGGAGAAGTTCCAGAAACAATGCAAAAGTGTCTTTGTCTGTCTATATAGAAAGCACTTTCATTAAATTTTTTGTTAGATACTTACATAGTTTTCTCCCTTCTGCTACTCCTCTGAAACTTCTAAATTTCCCTAGTTTGAATCAGGTCATACATTTGCTGAACATTTAATAAAATCATAATGTATAGTCATTCATTTTATAAAACTAGTAAAATAGTGCTATTTTCATATTTATACAAGGTAAGTATAACCAGAACCCAAATGATGCTCTCTATTGTTGGCACCATTTATTATTCCATTATGAAAAGAAAATATGGCATAAAGTTCCTGACAATTATATACAAACATATATATAATTTTTAAAACATGTCACAATCTTAATCAGCATCTTCCATTTATCAGTTGCATATATACATGGAGTCCTGGATAAGGAACTCATAATAACAGCCAAAAAAGAATTTAATGTGCAATATTTAAAGGTATTTAAATGAACAAAAATGATTTTTAGGTCCTATCATTTTTTATTACATTTGACCATTTAAAAATGAATGAAATTAATTTTTTTTCTAGAATGTGTTGTGGAAGTAAAATTCTTAGGAAAATCTATGCAATCAATACAAATTATAAAATTTAATAAAAGTTTCTTGACTCAGTGAATGCTGTTTTGAGTATACATTCTTTGTTTTGTTTGAAGCACTGTAATATTTTATGACATATTTAATAAACACAAAAGTATCACTTACATCATTTTCAAGTGTAAAAAGTACTGAAGTTTATGACATTGTTACAGATTTACCAGGTTTTTACAAATGCACATAAATCAAAACTGTGCATTACTAATTAATATCGTCTATTTTAATTTTAAATTTCTATATTAAATCATTTTGTTTTCTCTTTTATAAGCCTGGTGCAAAGAGGTTTTTTGGTCTCAATTCCTAAAATTAACATTGAAAGTTTCAGTTGCAAACCATTCTACAAAGAATGTCAAAATTAGTATTTCAACACTGAGATAAATTTAGTTCCTATTCTGTCCCAGAGTAAATACTTTCTAAATTTTATTTTTCTTGAAAGCATGTTGGATTGTTTCTGCATCTAATTAGTCAGTCATATGGTCTTTATGAGTCTACTTGTGTGGTAGACTGTGTTTATTGATTTACACATTATAAATCATCCTTGCACCTTTGGAATGAAGTTGACTTTTTCATGGTGGACTTTTTTATTTTATTGTTTTTTTTTCATTGTGTTTTATTGCACTATACATTTTTCTATGCTCCTCTCCCTCCCTCCCCTTCTCCCTTCTACCTTCTCTGGGGACCCAATGCTACCAATTTACTCAGGAGATCTTATCTTTTTCTCCTTCCTATTTAGATCCATGTACGTCTCTCTTAGGGTCATCTTGGTTGTCTAGGTTCTCTGGAGTTCTGGATTGTAGGCTGATTTTTTTTGCTTTATTTATAAGAGTCACTTATGAGTGTATATATATTATATTTGTCTTTCTGGGCCTTGGTTAACTAAGTCAATATGTTTTTTCTAGATTCATCCATTTACCTGAAAATTGCAAGTTGTCTTTATTTTTTTACTGCTGAGTAATACTACATAGTGTAAATGCACCACATTTTCTTTACCCATTCTTCAATTGAGGGGTATCTAGGTGGTTTCCAGGTTCTGGCTAATATGAATAGTGCTGCAATGAACATACTGAGCACATGTTCTTGTGGTATGATTGAGATATTTTTGGGTCTATACACAAAAGTCGTATTGATGGTTCACGAGGTAGATAATTTTCCTATTTTTTTAAAATGTGTTTTGAATTTTATTTGTAAGTATTATATTGAAAATTCTTACATCTATATTCTTCAGGGAGTTCTTTCTTTATTTCATATTTATCTCATTTATATACTAATGTAAAATGGGTTCCCTAAAAAGAGTTGGCATCATTTCTCCTTCCTATTTCATGGCATGGTTTGAGAAACATTGGTTTCTGTTCTTTTAAAAAGTCTGGTAAAAGTATTCAGTGAATTTATCTAGATCTTGGAATTTTTGTTTGAAGATTGTCTATTGTTGTCTTTAACTCACTGCTAAAGACGAACTTATTTAAATTTTCATTTCTTCTTGCTTTAACTTTGATAGTTCATAGACATTAAAAATTTTATCCATATCTTTTGAGATTTACAATTTTGTGAAGTGTATTTTTTGGAGTATATTTTTATAGTCCTCTGGGTTTCACTGGTGTCTGTTATCATATCCTTGTTTCACTTCTGGTTTGATTAACTAGAGTTTTCTCTATCTCTATTTAGTTTATTTGTGTAAATGCCTATCAATTTTGTTAATATTTTAAAAAAGTATTATAACTTCATTGTTTCTTTGTAATGATTATTTCTATTTATTTTTATATAAATTTTTATCTAATCTTTATTATTTTCCATGACTACTGTTCTTAGGTGTTTCTTGTTTTTGTTTTTCTCTGGTCTTAATATGCATCCTGAGCTTATTTATTTGGATTCTCTCTGATTTTTTTAAATACTGTCCTCTTAGGATTTCCTTCAATGTAGCTTACAGATTTTCTTATGTTGTGTTTTTATTTTCATTCAGTTCTAGGCATTTTTAATTACCATTTTAAAATTTCTTCTGTGATACATCAATCATTTAATAATGGGTTGTTTAATCTCCACAGCTATGTATAATTTTGTGCTTTCTATTGCTGTTGATCTCAAGCTTTGTTCTGTTGTGACAGATAAAATACCAGGAAAAATTTAATTTTTCATTATTGTTTGAGATTTACTTTTTCTCCCAATATATGGTGTATTTAAATGAAAGATCTATGAGCTGCAGAGAAGAATGTGCTCTTCCTATTGTTTAGAAAGAATGTCCATTTATTTTTTTGGATGGCTTGTGTACTAAGTGACAAGGCCATACTGTAGTTACTTACCAATAATGAATTGGGACTAATACAATGCCTTATGTCTTGTAAGAGTTGTTTTATAAAATTAAGTGTGCCTGAATTTGTTGCATATATATTTAGAATTGAAATATCTTCTTGATAGATGGTTCCATTGATCAGTACGAACTAACCTTCTTTATCTCTTTTGAATAGTTTTGATTTGAAGTCTATTTTATCAGATTGTGATAGTAATTCCTGCTTATTTCTTGGTTTCCTTTCCTTAGAATAATTTTCCCATTATTTTATACAAATTTAATTTTTTAGTTTTGGTGTTTAGATATGTTTTTGGGAGGCAGCAAAATAAAAAATCTTGTTTTTTAATGTAACTGCTAATCTGTGTCTTTTGATTGGAGAGTTGATACTATTAATATTCAAAGTTATTACTGAAAGACATGTCATGATTTCTTCCATTTTGCTTATTTCATGGTGTTTTTTTGCTTATATCTTGTTGTTTAACCACAGAATGACCTATCAGTCACCCATTGGATGTAATTATTTTTCTCTTCTTTCCTACATATTTCTGCAAATACCCTTTACAGTGCTGGTTGGTAGTTATGAGATTCCTTTAGCCTACATTTTTCTTAGTATGCCATATTTTCTCTCTGTACTTTCCAAACATACTATTCAAAAATACAAAAAATATTAATTTGAAAAATTAACATAAGACGAGCTAAAGCTTTATGTATGTAAAGATCTAGGCACTAGACCATAAATACAAGAATGATGAAATCCTATAAATTTTCAAAATAAGACACTTATCTATCACACTGAACGTAAAATAATTCAACTTCAGAATCAATAAGTCAAATGTATTTGTGAATGTACATTTCTATAAATGAATATGTGTTCATGAGTGTATGTGTGTGTGTGTGTGGTCTCTGCATGTGCATGAGCATATGAATGTATGTGTGTAGGAGAATTTCTTTGTGTGTGTATGCATTTGAAACCCCAAGGCAGATCATTGCATACCTCATACAGATTCTTCTCTTTGTTTATTCTTTTGTGCTTTGGTCAGACACTGTGTTAGGTCTTGTGGCAATGCTTTTCAGCAGAATCTTCTTTAGTTCTAGATGACCTACAACCACTTCAAGTCACTGTATTCATAGAGTTCAAAAACTTCTTTCATCAGTACTTTGGTCCTATCTTCTACACATAGGACAGAGCTTTTCTTCTGCTCTCTTTCTCTAGTTAAATTTCAAAGAGCCAGATCTGCTGTTGTAATTGTAAGCTGGATCTGACCATTGCTATTGCATCAAACACTCAGTAAGAAGAACAGTGGAGAGGGTGCCCAACCTGGCTTTACCCTGTTACGCTTACCTCAAAGCCTTCTGTTTTGTTTCTTGTTTTTGTATTTGTTCCTTTATGACATGGAGTAGTCTATGATGATCAGTACTTTTGCTCTGGTGTGTGGGTGAAGTAGTTGTAGACTCTAGCAATTAATGAGCAGATGACTTTGCACACAAAATTAAAATGTTTTCTTGAGTGACCATCAGAACATCTCAGAAGACTCCAATAACATTCAATAATACTGTTAAACATCTCACAAAACATAGTGCAAATGAAAATTGTCTTTAAGGATTTCTTCACCAGATTATCCTGGACAATTAATTTTTTTTCAGACTACCATGTGGCTCTGAGATCTGTTCCTATCTCAAAGCAGTTTAATCTTTGCACTACCTGCAAAGAGGATTGTTTCAGCTGACTGTTTGTTAGAATTAGGATTAAGGAGTGACAGCAGGGATACAAGAATGCGATTATCAAACCAAACATAAATAGCATTTTGCCTTCTTGGATAAACAAACACAATGTAACTATGGCCATACCTATGAAATACAATATATAAAGGATGATAAAAGAAATTAAAACTTGCATGGCTTTCACATGAGCTTCTCTGTTGAGGTCTCTGAATATCGAAACATGGGATTGCATCCGACTTCTGTGTCTCCAAAGTGAAATAATCAATAGGAAGCATGCAGTTAAAGCCACCACAAAATAGAAAATGACTCCCATATTCAGAAAAACACAGACAATAATGAACTCACTTTTCTTAATGGGGACCTGCTGGGATGTATTTCTTTTGTTATCTTGAATCAACTTTTCAAGTAGTGGAAAAGAAAGTAACCATGTCACAAGCAAACATCCTATCAGGAAGATAAAGACCAAATTAATTCTCCTCTTCAACCAGAGGAACATATAGTGGGAAAATTTTGCTATCTTTAGAAAATAGAAGACACTGAGGCTGGTAGCAAACAAGACACTCAGGTTGTTGATAATGACCCACAGATAATTCATGTATTCATTTGTATTGACAGGAGAAAGCAACTGTTCGGAGAATAACTTTGTATATGCATCTATAATTAATAGCCATGAAAGACAGAGCCTGGAAATTGCTAAGCCAGAGATAATAAATCCAACTGTAGACAATTTCTTGTTCTTGACATAGTAATTGCAGCTAACAACTCCAATAAATACATCCCCTAAAATTCCCAGTACTGACTCACTAGTTGAAATAAAAAGGAGGATGCCTTCTGCTGTACTCAGCATCTCTGCCAATTCCTAAGATTATAACTACTGCTTGCACTATTGCAGATTACCTGCTGCCGAATGTTTCATAAATTGACTGCTTGATGGAGGATTTATGCCATTTTACATTTTTTCCATAAATAAAGATTTCAAATTGTCTCAAGAATATATTGTGATAAAGTCACAATTTTCTCCCCAGAGATCCTTCTGCTTGCTTCTATAAAGCCTAGCCTGTCTACATGAATGTGTGTGTTCTAAAATGCCTCCTTGTAATTTGTTAATAAGCAAATGAAAGATTCTGTTTCATGAGTTTTACTTACCCTCCTGAGTCCATTTTGCATTAAATAGATTGAATTGCGGAATAGAGGGAGTGTCAGACCTGGTGAGAGGATTCAAAACAACAAAATCATATTTTGCGTTTCTTTCTCAATATCAGATCGTCATGAGCTGGGCATGGTGGTACAGGCTCATAGTCCCAAGATCTTTTGTCACTGCGACAGGGACATCACTCAACCCCAAAAATCTATCATAACTTTTTAATAGATTTTGATTGTCAAATTCAACAGTATGAATTCTTTTAGATAATTTCTCAGTACCCTTAGACATGGATTGAATTTTGTGTGTCAAATTAATGTTATCCTTTTCAATGGTATTAATTTTTTCAGCTAACTTTTGATTTTCAAAGGTATTAATTTTGTCAGCTAGCTGCTCATTATTAGACTGTAAAGACTGTCATTTCTAAAGGTATTTCATTCTTGACTCCATTATCAAACCATTTTCTTAAGGATACAATATGAAAAGCAAAGCTAGTTCCCAATATCAGATAAATGGATGTATCAGAAAAACCACATAAGCCTTGCAGAACACCATCTATAGTGTAAGCAAAAAGTTTATTATATTCATAGATGATGATATTGTCTAAAACCATATAATTTTCAAATTTATTAATTTACTTATACTTACCTCCACTAGGAGATTTCAGTAAATTGTCCTAAGTGTAATAATCTTTATTGGCCAACAGGTGCCATGCATCGTTGCAGTTGCATGGAAGAGAGATGCAACTGGCAGTGGAGAGATGCAACCAGAAGAGATCAGTAGTGGCATGAACAGTCCCACTCGGTTCCACATTGGCACCTGCTTAAATACTGACAAATATGCATTGTTTAACGAGTTAAGAGCAATGAAATTAATTCCTTACATTTAGACAGCTTTTTGGTGGCCAGAATATCAAGGAACACAAACTGGAAGCTGTGAAAATCATCACATGGCAGGGAACGTATAGGGGAAGCCCAGGAAATTGCCAAGTTGCCACAGAGTAGCTCCACTGTGATGGGGTTTTGACAAAAAAAACCACTTAGTAGGTGAAATCAAACCTGGTGAGCAGGGTTGGGGGACCTTTTGGGCTACAGATCTTTTGGGCCTTTTGGACCAGTCCCAGTTTGCTTGGAGTTATTATCCACATGGGTGCCAGAAGTAAATGGACACTAAAAGGTAGTCCCACACTAACTCAGAATGAGTATAATAAAGGGTTCTTTATTCAGGGGTAGGCTAACAGATCACAGTCCTCTGCATGAATGGGGAACAGAAACCAGAGAGAGAGCATGTAAGGTCTATGGCTGCATTTATAATATAAGAGACCACACCTATGTGGGCTGGTATCTTAAAGGCTATTGGCTGAGGGAGTTCTCACAGCAGGCAATGCCAGAGGTGTTATAGATGGAAATATGTTCTTCTAAATAGCAACAGATTTGGAATATCTGACTGAACTGTGTTCATTTTAGTCCTGATCTTTTGAGGTTCTATTGATAACTCCTGTTTTATTTATTTTATCTTTAATATAGATAACACAGTAAAGGTTCTATTTGCTGTGGCAATCATTGCATTCTCCTTCATTTAATGAGAAGTCTCCAACTTTGAAACAAGCCTAGCAATAATCTGAATATTGTATTGCAGAAAACAATAGAAGCCTGATGTTGTTGGGGTTCCGTGTTATCCCAGACCATAAATTAGTTTTCTTAACCAGACCCCAACATAAACTATCTCTCTTGACAGGCATGGAGGTCCGGGAATAAAGACAACTCACATGGCTTTATCGGAAGGGAGATTCTCAATGGTCTTTCAAGAAGCCTTGAGTTTACATCCTGAAGAATTCCTCCTGCTTTATTCTCCAAACCACTTTTATATCAAAACATAAACTGAGGGGGAACTGCATTAGCATTCTGTCTCCTAAGTAACCAAGTGAATGGCTTTTAGTCAGGTCCTCAACTACCTGTCTGCTGTGTATGCTAGCTGGCACGTAGGCTTCAACCAGCACCTCTATCAGGCACCCTCCAGATTACAAAGAAAGGAGCAAAACAACATCCTGACCTTTTAATAGGTAGAGACAGCCTGTCTGGAAGGTTATGTGACCACTTCAGGTGGGTAACTATGGCTTGATAGCCATACCATAAAGAAATATGGGCCTACAGAGATGTTCCTGACAAAAATGAGAGAGCAAGCTAGAAGTGGTCCTGGATGAGGATTGATGTGTCAGGCACTCATGAGCTTTGCTCTTACTATGTGCAGGCTTAATAAATACACGTTCATGGGAATTGTGATTTGAGAGTAATTTGTTTTTGTGGTAAAGGATTGTTTAGTTGTAGTTTTTAGACAATTTTGTCTCTCACACTTTATAAACAGGATCTATAAAACATCAGGGTCACAGAAGAATATGGAGCCTACAAATCAACGAGATCTTAGTATCTAAAAGCAAAATGTTTTGTTATTATTTATGTGGATTTATAGCACAGAAATCTGAATAGGATTCTGCTAGGTTAAATCTATGTGTCAGAGACGAGTTCCTTCCTGGGACCTGAGGGAACAATTATTTTCTTATCTGCATGTCAGTAACCTCTTTCATTTCAAAGCTAGCAGTGACCAGGTGAGTCTTACATGTCCTACACAGGGATCTGACACCTGTTCTGCAGTATTTAGGCTCTAGTATTTATGTTTCCACCCAGACAATCCAGAATATCATAAATTTAGAAAATAAATAAGTTTAGTGGGCTGATATCTTAGTGGGTAAATTGCCAATGAACCTGACAGACTGAGTTCAAATTCTGTAACACATATGGTGGATGAGAGAATTGACTCTCACCTTCATACGCATTGTGTTGTACACCCCTTCTCCAAATAAACAAAAATGTAATTAAAGTAAACTGATTAGCAACTCCAGTTCTCTGTTGTCAAGTCATTTAATGTAGAAGTCTTTGGTTTTGTGTCTTGAATGCTTGCTCATCTTTTGGGTGATTTTGTAACAGAGAAGATAGACATATTAATCTCCACTAAAGTTGGTTGGTGGTGGGCAAAAACACATCCTAGGCTGTGTTTTATAATTGCACTAGAGTTCTACATGTATAGAAATTTATATAAAATAACTTAATCATTAAAAATAAATTTGTTTATTTTATATCCCAGACCTAGGTTTCCCTCCCTTTTCTCCTCACAGTTCTGATACCCTCCTCCATTTCTGTTTAGGAAAGGGCAGGTCAACTTCTCTGTTTCTGTTTAGAAAAAAGGCAGGTCTCCCATGAATATCAACAAAACATGACTTATTAAGTTTTAATAAGACTAAGCACCTCCCTATGTATTAAGGCTGGTTAAAGTGACCCAGTATGGAAAGTAGGGTCCCAAAATCCTGTAAAAGCCTTTGTTTCTACTATCAGGATTCCTACAAGACAACCAAGCTATACAACTGTAACATATATGCAGAGTACCTAGGTCAGTCCCATGTTGGCTCCTTGGTTGACAGTTCAGTCTCTATGAACCTTTATGAACACAATTTAGCTGATTCTGTGAGTTTTTTTTTTTTTTTTTGTATTGTCATTGACACCTCTGGTTACAATAATCCTTTCTTCCTTTCTTCTGCAGGATTCTTGAACTCTGACTAATGTTTGACTGTGGATCTGCATCTGTTTCCTTCAGTTGCTGGATGAATACTCGCTGATGACAATTGGGATAGGCACCAGACTGGTCATGGGAGATGACCAGTTCAGGCTACATATCTCTTATTACTAGAAGTCTTAGTTGGGGTCATTCTTGTGGTTTCCTGGGTGATTAATTTGCACCAGGTTTTTACTCCTGTGGTATGAACTCATTGGAAAAGTCTTTTCTCTCATTGTTGCCTTCCGTTATCCTCTTCACAGATCCCACATCCATGTTCTCATCCTGTCATCTGTGTTCTAAGTTGAGCCCAGGGTCATCAAGATTGCGGTGAACATGACAAAATTATGGAAGAGATTATGGACCTTCTATCAAGTCTATGCTGTAGAAAGTAAGGCTGCTTCCTCAGTTAGGATGAGCAAAAGGATGCTGCCTTTGAGCTCTAACTGGGCGTACTGCACATTTTGTGTTCTTCGCACTAGGATGTCATATCTTATTTCTCTTGGGATTTCAATGCAGCAGGATGGTGTGTGGAGGAGCTTTATAGTGTCATTTCTAAAAGAAACAATTTGTGACTTTAAAGGTGTATTGTTGAAAATACACTCTAAGAAATTCAGGTAGATAAAAAAGTTAAATACTTGCACTATTTTAATTTCTGCCTAGTTGTACTGACTGTGAAATTGCACATAATTTTGTTTAGTTTGTGTTGCAGGGTAGAAATGTCTGTACCCATGGGGCCTGTGTACCAATAATATTTCTAAATACTCTAATCAGATTGCATTTGGCTCAGTTAATTTAACTCCAAATAAAGATATCCAATAATTTTGCTGCCATAGCAAAGCCTTCATCTAGTATGATGTATATATCCCTATACATATAATATTTAGATACATTTTTATGATAAGAAATTTATGATTAATTTAGTGATGGGTTTGGGCACCACAAGAACAAAGGAACAACTCAAGGTTCATTCCATGCCTTCTCATACCATGAGATTATCCCAGGGTCAAAGGACACAGGCTTAATCCAAGATGCCATGGAGATTAGATTGTGTAAAAATCCTTTGTTCTTATTAATGTCATTAAGAACAGTGTCATTAAATACAGTGAAAGTAGCCAAGGAAAGCATTGTGGGATTTCCAGTGTGGAACAATGTGAATACAGTTTCCTAGAATGAATGATTGTGTTTCAAGTCTATAAGACTTTCTTTAAAATTTCAGTCTTTCCCAGTATGTTCCATTGGATTCTATTTAGACTTTAATATGTCTAGGAATTTTTTCATTGACACCATAATTTCACACCATTTCACACCATAATTAATTTCTTGATTAAGCTGCTCTCATATAGTCTTAATGTTATCTATTATAGAGTATGTTTATACTACCTTGTAAACATGTTTTATATGATTTGGGCACATTGGTCTTATGTTAGAGGATTTTCTTTTACTCCATAGCAATCTAATTCTTCCTCATCTTTTGGAAAAGATGTATTGAATATTCTTTGTTCACTTTTCTTTTTACTTATTCTATGTCTTTTACATCATGTATCTTGATCCCATTCATTTCCCTGTCCCTTCACATCTACTCTCCATCCCTTCATCCCTCACCCAAACAAAACAAAATTTAGGAGAAAAAAGAATAAATAATACAAAATTTATTTATTTATTTATTTATTTTTTTAAAAATTACTGCCTCCTCCCCGTTTCCCATTTCCCCCCCCCCCCCCCCCCCCCCCCCCCCCCCCCCCCCCCTCCATTCCCCCTCCCTCTCGAGAATGATGAGCAGTCCAGGTTCCCTGCCCTGCAAAATTTAAAAAGAGAGTTCTTTTACATTTAAAGGGAGATATGATATAGATATGAATAATTTGCATTGGTATGGATTTTAAGTTCAATTTTGTTATATGTATATGTATTTCTGATCATGATTAAGGTATTGTGATTGTGTAGTTAATTTTAAAAATGTAATATATAATTAAGAAATATAGGTTAATAGATAATCATCTATAATAGTCAAGCTTGAAGTCATGTTAGTTAGATTTTATAGATGTGCATACATATATTTCAGATGGAAAGGTATTCTTCATATCTTTCAAAGACTACAGAATACGGCATTTAAAATTTTTTAATAACTTAGTGCTTTTCATGACAATGTGACATGTCTGCTCCTGGCAGCACCGAGCTACTACCTGAGATAGATGGGCATCGAAGAGGCTCGTTATAGAATTGGTTAGACATTTGGACAAGAAACTGCTCTTGCTTGGACTGTGGCATAAACTGAATATGAAGAACCTGCAGAGAGATGACTGTTAAACTTGCCTAAAGGCAAGATGATTCTGCAGGGTTGCTGCTTCATAAAAGAGATAGTGAGACATTCTGCAGGATACAGAAGAAAATGACTAAACAGTCTTCGTAATTTCTTGCTTCATGAAATAATCTGCTGGATACTGTGGGCCTGTAGGCTGAAGATGGATGCCCCAATGGTACAGAAGATCTTTGGGTGACTGTCCAGGCAGTGAAATGTCTCTGTCAATTCTAGAGTTTTGGAAGTTGCTTACAATGCAATTCTTGTTTACTTAGGTAATATTATATCCTTCTGGAGTCTTTGATGGCATTAAAGAATTTATAGTTATAGTTTTCTTTAGTTATGATAAAAGGTAAAGTAGATATAAATATTACAACTGTAATTCTTGCTTGATAACTGTTTTTATTATATGTAATTTTAGTATGTTAAAGTTAAACCCTTCCTTTTGGTTTTAACAGAAAAGGTGAAAATGGTGTAGGAGGTTCTTCTTTTCATGTGTTGCTTTCATTGATTAATTAATAAGGAAACTGCTTTGGGACTAATAGGGCAGAACTTAGGTAGGCGGAAAACACAGAACTGAATGCTGGGAAAAAGGGCAGAGTGAGAGAAGTCATGGATCCTCCCACCTGAGACAGACACCGATTAGAATCTTGCCGGTAAGCCACTGGCACTTGGTAAGACACAGATTAATAGAAATGTGTTAAATTAAGATTTAGGAGTTAGCCAATAAGAAATTAGAGCTAATGGGCATTATGTGGTCTATTTCTGAGGGTATTTACATCCCTTTCTATTTGTTTAACATTTATTTATAGGTCGATTTTATCTTTCTATAAATGCCTGACCTGTAGGATTGTGTGGTATACATGTAATATGTTTAATAGTATAATAAGCAAAAAACTGTTTCATTTACCTAGAAATATATGCTGGATCATTATCTGTCTTTATTTATGCAGGTATAACCGTGATGGCCATAACTTCTAATAAATGTGTGATTACTGAATCAGCCTTTTCTGGGCTTAAAGTGCTTGCCCACTGAAAACATAAATAAGTGTCAATGGTTTGATGTATGTTGGGGACCAAGAGACCCCAGGCCAAGAAAGCTGGCCCATCCTCCACACACTTCTTATAAGAACAGTTTGCTCGCTGCACAACTAGCTGAGCTGTGGTCTAGCTGAGCTGCAGGTGTCAAGAACGACTTGTTTTTTGTTCTTATTATTATCTGTGGAATATCTTGTGGTATACCTGAGAGATGTACTGCAGGTGGTGAAAAATAGACGAACAGCCACTTCCTCTTTGACCTAGGGCACAGTAGCTTTCCACCCTTTCTTACCCCTACCCCACCCTGCCAAAACCACCTTATAAAAATAAAAACCTTGCCTGCAATAAACGTAGCCTTGACGCATCTCAGACTGACTTTTTCTTTAACGCACTTGGTTCCCTTTCCCCTACCCCCCCCATTGTTCCTAGGTGATGCCTCCTCGAGACCCATAAAATAACCTGGCCTGCTGGATAGGTCAGATGTACATATTTCAATTTTCCAAATTCTGCAAAGTGGAACACATCCATCTGCCAGATGTCATTCCGTTGAGTACCCTTAGGGTTACTCCCTGCTGGCAATGGTGTTTGGCTATAGCAAGAGCAAAAAGGACATCTCTTTAAAATCACTTTAACTTGTTAGCATGTAATAGAAAACTCTTTCTTTAAACCTTTGTTATTGACATATTTTTTTTAAATCAAAATCTGAGGCGTTTAATGTACTTCCCATCAGTAATCAATCAATTTCTGCATTGCTTTGTGTTAGAGGACCTGGAGACCTATATGGGATCAAAGGTATGTTATGTATATGGGACAAAACCTATTCTTGAATATATTTTGAACCTGTATGGATAATGAAGTCAATTCTGTGTAATCTGGTATAAATTCAGCAGTTTCAATATGCAAGACAACTCTTTCTGCATATTGTGAATCAGTAATTAAATTAAGAGGTTCTAAGCATCTTTAGAATTGCATATAATTTTGCCTTTTAGACAGAATTATAAGGGCTTTGTTCCACTTTACTTAAATCTTCTGATTTGTAACCAGCCTTTCCTGATTTATTTGCGTCACTATAGAATGTACATTCTCCAATTGTTGGTGTGTCCCCTAGATGCAGGGAAGGATCCAAGTAGTTATCTTTATAAGGTTAATTATATCACTTTTGGGATAATTGCTATCAATCTCTCCTATAAAAATAGGAAATCTCTTTTCCAAGGTTTATTGTCTTCCACATAATTGATAAATTTCATCAGAATTAAAAGGTATTATAATTTAAGCTGGGTTTATATCTGCTCGTTGACAAAGTCTCAAGTTTCCTTTTATAATTAATTCAGAGACTTTTTTCACATAAAATTTTAATTTTTTACTTGTTTTATGTGGTAAAAATATCCATTCTAAGACTATATATTCCTTTTGAAATATAATCCCTGTAGGGGAAATTCTGGAAGGGAATATGACTAGAATGAAAATAAGATTTTGATTCACCCTATCCACATGTGTTTTCTGTAATTTTTTTCAACAACAAACAATTCCTTTTCTGCTTCAAATGTTAATTCTCTGGGAATGTTTAAGTCTTTGTCACTATCTAAGGTTTTGTTTAAATGAACTGTTAGATCAGGTGATAACCCTGAAGCTGGTCCTAGACGGAAAATGTCTCCTAACAATCTTTGAAAGTCATAATCAGTTTCTCCTAATTTGTGCCTTTTGTGCTCTAATATTCTGTAAACCTATATTATAACCTAGGTAACTGACAGAATCTCTCTCTGTATTTTTTTCAGGAAAAAAATTTAATCCCTATTTTGGCAAAACTTTTTTTACTTCTTCAAACATTCATTCTAAAGTATCTATGTTTGAATCTGATAGTAAAATGCCATCCATGTAATGGTAAATTTTAGAATTAGGAAATTTTTTACACATTATTTCCAATGGCTGGCTTACAAAGTATTGGCATAGGGTGGGGCTATTAAAAATTCCCTCTCGGAGGATTATCCATTGGTATCTCCTAGTAGGTTGAGAATTATTATGAGTAGGCAATTTTAAGGCAAATTTTTCTCTATGCTTTTCTTGTAAAGGTATAGTAAAAAAGCAATCTTTCAAATCAATAGCTATAAGAGGCCATCCTTTTGGTATTAGAAAAGACAGAGGAATTCCAGATTTTAGAGGTCCCATAGGTTGAATTACCTTATCAACAGCTCTTAGATCTGGCACCATTCTCAATTTAACAGATTTGATTTTAACAACAAACACAGGAGAATTCTAAGGGCTGGTTAATTCTTCAATATGGTGAACATCTAGTTACTCCTGTACCAGCTGTTCTAAATCCTGCAGTTTGTCTTCTGTAAATGGCCACTGTTTAACACAAATTGGTTTCTCAGTTAACCATTATAATGGTAGGGCTGTTGGTACCTCTGAAGCTTTGCTTGTTGAATTGTTTTCTTGTCCAGCCTGTATGGCTGGAGACCTTTGTGTATAGTACCTTTTAATATCCTTCCCAGAAATATGAGTTTATGGGACTTCAGAAATGTTAACTCTGTGTATTCCATTGCTGCAGCAGATCACAGCTCCATAAATTCACCACAATATGAGCCATATATGAGCCATATATGTCCCTATGCAGTCAACCCATTTTGTGCACTGTTTCACTTGAGATAGGGTTACTATTCCTAGTAACTGAACATCTGCTTTTCGAAGAGATCAATTTGGATGTCAAGATTCTGGAGGAATGACACTCATGTTTGCACCCATGTCTATCAAACCCACAATTACAATGCTGTTTATATGCACTATTTTTAATTTATCCTCCATGTCATCTAGAACAGTATGGTTTTACAGAACTTTCTCTGTCAGGGACCGAAGGCCCCAATAGAAAACTATCTTCCCTACCTGGACCAGTATGGAAGCGTGAGAAATAACCAGACACAGCTTACACCATCATCACTGAAGGGCATCCCAAGCATGTATATGAAACCCATTTATACAAAATGAAATAAAAAAAATAAATCTTGTGAAATGTTAGTTGTTACAGCAAAAATGAATGGCAGACAGAAATTATCATAGAATATTCAGCTTTAATAAGGAAAGGACTTACAAAACCGAGGTTCCTGCGGAGAACAGGAAAGCAGAAGGGAATTCTGGGAAGCATGCCCACAATCTTTATAAGTAAAAAAATAACCTCAGGGGACCTCACCCTTCAAGCAAGGTGATTGGCTGGTCTTCTCCTACAGTTGGTTCTAATGAATGCTGACCTTATTGGATCATATTGTGTATTATGAAAGGGCCACATTAAACAACATGTGCCCTAAGTTGCTTTCTGGCATGAACTTTATCATATAACAAGAAACTGACAAGAACATGGTGACTGATTTTTACTCTTAAATGGACTTCAGAGAGCAGTGGATGCTGACTTGAGCTGTTAAAAACAACAAAGTCATGTTGGATTATAATATAAAAACACACATAGCTTCTTTGAAGTTTAAGTAACTTGTGGCAGGTAAAATGAAGTATTTATTTATGTGCTGGGGTGTGAGTTCAGTGATAAAGCATGTCAATGAGCACTCTAGTACAGAGATGTAAGACAGTTTTGAAGCTATATTTTTAGGCTACATGTCACCAAAAATGAGGTATTGGTTTAATTACGGAGCAACTGTTTCTAACAATATTCCATCAGGCTTCATAGTTAGACAGATATAATTAGGGATATTGATATAGACATGAAGGTAGACATGAAGAAATGGTTTGGGCTGTTTTGATACTTTGGGTGAACATTGTGAGGAGACTCAATAATTAACAAAATCAATGCATACCTGTGTGAAATTGCCACAGTATAATTAAATAAAAGATAAATAATGATGATAAGATATTAAGACAAATGAAATGAGAAACAAATTTACTTTCATGTATTGAGGGCTTTCAGCTTTTTTGGCTTAGAATAATCTAATTGTAGGTATTTGCCTGAAAACTGTTTGTCTAATAAAGTATTTTTTGCCATTTTAGTAAATTATGATATTTTATTCACAAATTATCATATATTATTGGAGTTTTTCATGATTTTTTTAACCTCTTACATGCATCCAACTCCAAACTATGGCTTTCAGCTTAGTTTCATAGATTCCAGAGTTTCTTGGAACATCCACAAAGAGATTATACTTGTTTCTTATAAAAGGAAATATTGTAACTATTAGGATTGGTAATAATGTTGGTTTAGACATACAAAGCCTGTTAATGAGTAAGCAGAGGACTCTTCTGGAACAGAAGGCTGTTTGACAAATCATTTAGAATACTATCAGTCATGAAAATGGGTGGTTTCATTATGACATGCAGCTTTGTCAATATTGTAGTAGAATATGGTTAGCATGTGTCTATGAAGATACACATAATCTTAACCTATCTTGGCATATCTTCTATACTGCTCACAGCCATATTGGATTCATGGCCATCAAAAGAATTATGTCAATAGGAATTTACATGTCAAAATTTCAAAATGACATCAAATTGTCATTTCTATGGATCTCCCACTGTGCTACTTCCATGAACATCACTCTAGTTTTCATAAAAAATTGTGTGAAAGGAGGAAAAGAAGGATATGATCTAGGTAAAATTCTAAAAAAAAAATTGAGTAGAGCATCAAAAAAAGCAAGTTAAGAATCTAAGTATTAAGACTCAACTATTTGGAAGGTTTAAGGATTCCTCATCTTATTGAACATCTAAATATTTTGTATTTATCTTTCTAGTTAAAATTCAACAAAATTTAAAATTCAATGAATGAACATTTACAAATCCTCAAAAATTAAAGTTGAAAGATTGCTTTAAGGTATACATAAAATATTTAAAAATTTCATTTGCCAATTATGACTAGGTATATGATATTTATAAAAATCTATAAAATTTCTAGGAATTTTATAAATTTACAAAAAATTATAGGGAGATGAAGACAATGAACATCTGGCCCCTAAGACACCATTGCATTTATAGGACTGTCCAAGTAGAGGAAGAATGGGAGTTGGTTGACACTTGAATGCCCAAAAGAACACAAGGGCAAATAGCAAGTTCCTAACATGGAAATTGTGAACTGAGAGGGTTTCCTGTGAAAAAGAAACAAAGATTCCTTTCTACAGTACTCCTAGGCAGTTTTTCAATAGGACTCTGGTAAAACAACACACATGACATACTAAGATCATGTTTATGTAGTTTTATCTGTTTAGATATTTTAATATTGAAAACCATGTCCTATATGAAATATACTGCTAACATCAGAGATATATGGGAAATACAGCAAAGTTGTGTGCAGGATGCCAGGTAAGAAGAAAAAAAAAAAGGTCTCTCAAATGATAGTGGACTGATTCTTAAATGGAGAAAATAGAACCCTTTCTAATGAAACAGTATGAAGAGGTCTATAATTTCCTTAGATATGGCCACACTCCACATATTTCACTCACCCATGCACAGAATAAAAAAAAAAAAAACAGAGTAATTACATGCTAAATATTTTATTGAAGTGTTGAGGTTCACTTACAACATCATTGTTCCACTGAAAGGGCATTAAAAGGTAACTGTTTTCTAGTTTTCCTGCAATAAATAAATAAGTAAGTAAGGTCAGGGAGATATCTGTTAGGTTTTTTTTTTTTTTTTTTTTTGATATCTAAATCTGTTAGCCTCAAGACATTTGATGGAGAGTGAATTTAAATCACATTTTTTTTCATAGAACTCAAGGTATAGAGGTCTTTTAAGTTTTAGATGTACAAGAAATCTATGCCTTTTAGAAGACGATGGTGGTCTCTAGAGTTTTGAACTGTGCTGTTGGCAGGAGGCTGTTCATTCATTCGCTGGTGTTCAGCCCCAAAATAAGCAATCAGAAACCATATTATTTAAATCACTGCTTGTCAAGTCACTTAAGTATATATCTAGATACCTCTTATATCCTAAACTAACCCATCCACATTAAGTTGTGCATCACCACGAGGTCACGGCTTATCAGCAGGTTTCCAGCTGGTATCTAGTACCTTTCTCCTCTGGCACCTCCATGGCTTCTCACTGACTCTGCCTTCTTTCTCCCAGCATTCATTTTAGTTTTCCTGCCTAGTTCTATTCTGCTCTATCTCTAGGTCAAAAGAAGATTGCTATTAACCAAAGTTATTTACAGCAAGCAGAGGGAATCCCAAATCTTTGTAGAATGATAAAGTGTCTGATTATTTTGTCGTGCTGATGAACCTTTTATTTATGCAGAAAATTTCTAGAGGTTTACTTGCCTCTTCGTCACCACCCTCCTCTGGTTTTTCAGGTTTAGGAGGGCGACTTGGTTTCTCCTCATCTCCCTCCTGGGGTGGGCCTTCTGGTTTTTCAGGTTTAGGAGGGCGACTTGGTTTCTCCTCATCTCCCTCCTGGGGTGGGCCTTCTGGTTTTTCAGGTTTAGGAGGGCGACTTGGTTTCTCCTCATCTCTCTCCTGGGGTGGGCCTTCTGGTTTTTCAGGTTTAGGAGGGCGACTTGGTTTCTCCTCATCTCTCTCCTGGGGTGGGCCTTCTGGTTTTTCAGGTTTAGGAGGGCG
>NW_026068302.1:397339-402332 GCF_014885135.2 Alexandromys fortis
GTTTAAGAAAAGTAAATTTTAAAAAGATGCTCTTTGGATAGGAGAGGGAGGGGGAGAGGAGTGGGGGGAGGGGGAGAAGAGAGGGGGGAGGGGGAGAAGAGTGGGGGAGGGGGAGGGAAATGGGAGGCTGGGAGGAGGCGGAAACTTTTTTTTCTTATTCTCAATTAAAAAAAAAAGATGAGAGAGCCTGAGATCTGTGAAAATGCATATTTAGTGTAGAAGCAAATAATTCTAAAAGGAATCAACGGGAAAATGATTCTTTGACCAATCCATTAATTCATTGAGGATTTTAAATGAGGACACCCAATATGCTCATCATATGCAAGCCATTGCTTCCATCTGTGGAAGAGACAAAATGTTCTTGGTATAACGCCTGGCTTTCTACTCTTCCAATGTATTGCCCTCTTCTATGTCCTAGAGACAATGCAGGGGAGCTTTCCTATATATCTCAGGGTAAGCTGTCACATGTTAACTTCACAAAATAACAAATTTATGAGATGTTATAGAACTGAATAATTACAGAAGTAAGTGATGCTTAATTGCTTAGTATAGGATGATTCTGGCCCTACCTAAGAGCTGAGAAGAAGAGTCTTCATAGATGTTCTCTAGAAAATAAGCACAAGAGAAGTGTGAAGATACTTACAAGACATTTCAGCAGGAAATACAAATGACTTTTAGTTACATTCATATCTGATAAGAATTATTTTATTATTGGACAATATTGATGATACTGCTGCCAGAATGATTTCTATGATCCGGCACAAACACCATTTTGTTTCCTAGTTTCTCTGGCAACCCTGACTGTTCGTCATCATTTTAATATGGGAATTTCAGTCTGTCAGGTTACGTTCGTTATGTTTTTCTTCATGACCTTCATTTGTTATATGAAATATATCTGCTGGCATTAAGACATGAAATGAGAATAAACATTGCTGTAAATACTTCACGTAGAACAACGCATGTGGACCATTAAAATAGAGAAACAGGCCAGGAATATATCTCAGTGGGTAAAAGTGCTTGTACGATGACTTCAATTCAGTTCCATAGAATCACATGGTAGATATAGAAATCTTGCTAATTATATGCTGTTCTCTGACCGGAATGTTAAAAAAAATATTCAAACTCTCTATCACACACACACTATCCCTGTAAACATGTGGTTGTGTCTGTGTGCTTGTCTCCCTCCTTATTTCTCTCACACAATACATGTGCACACATACGCAGACAGTTGTGCATGAACACTCATGCTAAAACATAATTTAAAAAGTGGTTCACTGATATTTCTAGCTGATTATATAGAGTTTCAGATTTATAATCTTTATTCCTTGTCTCAAAAACATCCCTAAGATACCTTTTTTTTTTTTTTTTTTTTTTTTTTTTTTTTTTTTTTTTTTTTTTTTTTAGTTTTTGCTCTCCTCTGTACAGAAATTTAGCATTATTTAGTATTGGCTTCTCTTTACTTCTTGAGAACTGAGTTTCCCTCTGTCAAATGTATCATGCTTCCATGTATCATTTCCCACCAAAAAGGTCTTTCCACAAATGCAACATGTTATTATTTTGTAAGAATAGTTTTTTTAAATTTTACTATAAGCAAAATCTACGATCCTGTGCAAAATGAAAATATAAACATTCTAATATGTTTTCCTAATCCTTTGCTTCAGTTTCCCGTTTGTCTATTTACATTTCTCCCAGCCCTGAATTTTAGTGTGTTATCAAACTCCCATCTCACAGACCAAAGTCTACCCTCCTTCATACCTGCATTTGCTCTCTGAGCTGAGCTCAGGGCCAACAAGGCTGCTGTGAGCAGGACCACCAGCATCTTGGAGGAGGCTCTGGAGTTGCTCCCAAGTCTGTGGTGGGAGAAGGAAGGCCAGAGTCTTTATAAGGAAGGTAGAACAAAGGCACTTTTCAGGTCCTTCCTGGTGACCTGACCTAACACAGCAGGATACCTTGCATCCCTGACTTTTGTTTGGGACATTAGCCTAGCAGGATGCCATGTGTAGGAGGTTTTCAATGTCTCAGTTCTCAGGGGTACAACATAACATTTGGACAGCAATGTTGATGTGATTCAAGCAACATCAAGCTATTAGAAATAAAATGCTATTATTGTTTAAGCTCGAGTTTGATTTAACTGTGACTCTTATCAAGCTAGTTGTAATTGAGGGGATTTCAGTATATGAAAATCCATATTAATGTAAAATAATTAAGACTACTGGTTGCTTTCTTGTTTTAAAAGTATTTCAATAATCTATCCTTTTATTCTATCATTTCTATAGTCCTCTTTTCTCTTTTCAAAACGAGAACCTTGAATTTAATCCCCTTAGTTTAGCTTTTCTTGGCCATTACCAATAACAATTTGCAACCAATCCACCTTCAATAATAATAAATATCGATAACACATCTTTGGGGAAGGTTACCAAGAAGCCAAGGTTGACTCCATTTTTGAGTGTTTAGAATACTTTTTTAAGCTTGTGAGGTCTTATTTGGGAATTCTGGCCTCTAATCGAAAATTCCAATTCGTATTTTTTAAAAAAGGTAAATTAGGTATGAGAGATTAGACTTTCTAAGTACAAGGACAAAATTAGGTATTAAAAATTGAGTTAACTACACAAGGAGGAAGTACTTAGCCCTGTCTCAACTGATATGTCAGACTTTGTTGATAACTCACGAGAGGCCTCACCATTTCTGAGAAATGGATATAGAGTAGGGCAGGTGGAAGATTGCGGTTCAGGAGATGGTCAGGCAGAGGAAACTGGGATTGGTATGTAAATAAATAAGTTTTTTCTTAGATATAAAATTGACATAAAATAAAAGTTTTTTGTAACAAAGACAAGTTAAATAAAAATATTACCTGTAAATTTGCGAAATATAAATGAACTTAGTATTGTAACTGTAATTTTTACTAAATAACTACATATAGAGCGAGAGTTTAAATTTTTCCTTTAAATTAGAAATAGAGGGGAGAATGGTATGGAATAATCATTCTGTACACTATAAATATGTATTCCTCTCGCTGATTAATAGAGAACTGACTGGTCAGTAATCAGACAGGAATTATAGTCACTCCAGCCAAACTGAGAATAAGACTGAGAGGAAGAATCTCAGAATCAGAGAAGTCATTAACAAACAAAGAAGAAGCAAGATGAGCATGTAATACTAGGAAAAGGTACTTCATGGAAAACCTCAAATAAAAATATGGATTTATTGAAAATTAAGAATTAGCTAGTAATAAATCTTAATTTTTCCTACGCATTTATAAATAATAATGGGTCCATGTGTTGGTTATTTAGAAAGTGATGGACAGGAAGAAAAGTCTGCCTAAATATACCTTTGTTAAGCTTTTATATTTATTAAATTATCCTTACCCAAAGGCCAGATTGATACTTTCAGTAAGGATAATGAAGTCTGAGACAAGGTGCATAGGGATATCTAGGTAGACCTGTTCACATTTGTGTACTGTCCAATGGGTGATTCCTGGGGGAAGACAGTCTTCTTTTTGGTTTGTTGGATCTTAGAAAAGGACAGCAGACTTTATGAAATGATACAAACATTTGCCCTTTCCTTGAACCTCGTCAGTGTTGGCAATCTGTGAAATAGACCATTCTGTTAACTTTTCCCAAAATGTCGTCTATGAACTCATGAGGTATAATCCAAACAAGTTATGGGACAGCTCACCAAGAAGACATTTAGCAAAGGTGAGGTTAAATGTTGGGAAGCTTGCCGCAAGCTCTTTATGACCTGGAGGTTGTTAGAGTGCTTAAGTAATTCATGTTTGGAATGTATATCTTGGATTTAATAGTCTCCATAGAAAACACACCTTCTATCTACTTCCGACTATAATGTATACATTTTCTAAACTTCCACAACAATCATACACAGAATGAAGGAATAAATAATAAGAGTTGTATTTTGACATAAGATTAATGTGCTACCACATATATTATCTTCAGATTTCTATTTTTTTTTTTTGCTTCAAAAAAATCTGAAAGGTATGTTGACATACAGAATCTGTTCTGCCCATCTGTTTCTTAGGTCATTTAAAAATTCATGTGCTAAATACCATCTTTTGATTCTTTTTTTGTTTATTTGTTTTTTTTTAATTTTTTGGGGAGATTCATGGAATTTTATACTAGTTAAAATGTGATATATCAATAAGCCAATTACTCTTTTTCTTGGCACATTTTTTATGATGATTCATTTATTATCTTCAGACACCTCATTTGCTCAGTAGTCTTCAGATTTCTTATTTGGATGTTTAGGAGGTTTTGAATGTCTCCGTTCTCAGGGGTACAACATAACATTTGGAAAGCAATGTTGATGTGATTCAAGTAACATCAAGATATTAGAAATAAAGTGCTGTTATTGATTTAGCTCGAGTTTGATATAACTGTGACTCTGATCATGCTAGTTGTAATTGAGGGGATTTCCTTCTATGCACTCATGTATATTTTTGTCCCAGCTCTTCCTGTCATTGAGGCTAAGGAAAGGTATTGTTTACTTTTCAATGCAACCTCCATTTATCGTGTTACACATTTTTTTTTATCATGTGTATAAGACTGAACTGATTGTTTTTCTTCAGTTCTGCAGGGAGGTAATACACCAAGCAGCGATGCATAGTAAGAGACAAAAAAGAGTGACAGCCTCTTTAGGCACAGAAAAGCTGTCCAGAATTCCCCAGATCTGGTTCAAATTACAGAAGCTATATTATCATAGACCTAGAAGGCTTCATATACTGTTCTTCATTCCCTTTGTGTTAGAGGAAGAAAAGGGATCATTGAGAGTCCAAAAATTGTAGATTCAGTAAAACCCCAAAGAAAACTACACTAGTCCTCATGAGTATAGTTTCACTTTTGAGAAGATCTTCACCAACCCCGCAACTGACAAAGGTCTGATCTCCAAAATATATAAAGAACTCAAGAAACTAGACCGTAAAAGGCTAATCAACCCAATTATAAAATGGGGCACTGAGCTGAACAGAGATCTCTCAACAGAA
>NW_026068302.1:403379-425053 GCF_014885135.2 Alexandromys fortis
CAAGGGAGGGGGACTTGATTGGGGGAGGGGGAGGGAAATGGGAGGCGGGATGGGGAAGAGACAGAAATCTTTAATAAATGAATAAATAAAAAAAAGAAATAAACACTTGAGATATACATATGCAAATTATTCATGAGAGTAGCGGTATGAATGTAGATTTCTCTTTAATAAACTTAGTCTTAAAGGTAAAAAAAAAAAATAAAAATTGACTTGCAGATAACCAGGTGTGGTGTCACACACCTTTAATCCCAGCACTTGCATTCTGAGGCATGGGAATCTCTGTGAGTTCTCAAGCAGCCTCCTTTACTAATGAGTTCTTGGACACTTAAGGCTGGTACACAGGCAAACTTCATCTCAAAGAAACAAAGAAAGAACAAAAAGCTTAGCAGATGTGTTTTTAAACGGGTCTTCAAATGATACTACTTTGTTTTACTCTACAATCCCATTTTGCTCTTTTGTGATAGTTACATAACTGCAAATATAATGAGCTGCCATTCATGTCTGAAACAATATCAGTCTTTCATAATTGCCTAGTTATTGTGTGGGTTTGGTAGAATTTTGAAAAGTATGTAAATGAGGTAAAGCAAAAATGGCAACATGGATGTTAACTTAGATAATACTTAATTCACATGAAACACTCTTTGTGCTTTGCATAGCAATTTGCTTGATGCTCTATTTTGAACCATAGGGACATAATCTCATAAAAACAATCACTAAAATAAATGTCCTTTCTTATAGATGATGTGAAATTCAATAATGTATGCAGTTCTGTTTTTTTTTAACCCTCTAAAAAGATAATATATGTATCCTGAATGGATATTGTTTTTTCATTAGGTAGTTTACTCTGGTTCTCTGAAAACTTGAGACATTCTCACAGAACTCATGGCGTTTAATGTTACAGACAGGGAGCAGTTGACTGTTGTGAATAAGGCCCAATGTTTATGAACAGGATCGTTTTCAAGTGTCTGCAGATACAAGATGGGCAGGATTTGGAGATGAGGGGTCCTGACCAGGGCTGGCCTTGGTGAACTTTTTTCTGGGAAAGTCAGAGAAGGACGAGAAGAGAAAGTTAGGTATACATGCTCATGTGTGGGCAGCTAAGGGGTTGGCTGTTCTGGTAGAACTCAGCTTTGTCCTTAGCTAGGGAGGTACTGGAATAAAGAAATTGATTTTGTCAAATATCACACAACTTGAGCCCTTTTCTTGACCTTTTTCAGTGTTAGAAACTAGTGAAAGGGATTATTGTTTTAGGCTAGAAAAATATCACCTAGAAATTCAGCAGAAATAAAGCAAACAGTTTGTGCTGCAGCTGAGGAGGAACACTGTCAGTCCTTAATGTTTAAGGTGGGCTAAGAAATACATCATACACAACAGGCTCATAAGAACTTGTAGTGATTGAAGCAGTTGAGGATTGACTTTTCCATATTACACAGCTGTACCTGTTCTGGTTACAATCATGACGAATTTAAATTCATCTAGTCATAAAGTTACTTCCATGTCCTATTTATTACTGAACTACAGAAAATATCCACAATATGCAACCAGTACATATGGAAGTTACTTTTGTTTTTCCCTTGTGTGGATTCAGATGAGTCCAGTTTGTCATCTTGTTTTCACTTTCAATGTCTTATTCTTTGTTCACAATCTCAGCAGCATTTGTTGTTGTTTTCTCAGATCATGGTGACTGTTGTGACTGATGTCAAGTGGAATAGCCTCACTCCTTTAAGTAGCATATCTACAAAAACTATGAATGTTGAACCTTTACAAACAATTTATTAGCTCTCTTTAATTTTTCCTATTGAGGAATACACATTCAGAGGTAGACAAGTGGCTTGGCTTACAATGAAGAATATAAGAGAAAAATCATTTCAATGTTTCTTTAACTTCTATGAATTGAGAATTTTGTACATTCTGAATATTAGTCCCCTGTGTGATATACAGGTGATAACAGTTTTTATTTTAGGGACTCTTTAATTCTATCTAATCACTTTTGTCAATTGGGGCCTTCTTTTTTCAATACACTTGTGTATTGTTCTGTTTAGAGTGAGATGTGTGTGTGTATGTGTTTCTATGTATGGGAAGATTTAAAGAGAACTTGGATGAATTTAACTCATAGAATGCCATGTGATTGTCCTTCCTAAGACAGTGCTCCTATCCAGTGCATACCATTGGCACTGTGTTATAAAAGTGTGACTTTGCATGCTAGTCCTCTGTGAACAAGTGTTGAGGATATTATAATGGGAGCCTTCAAGTTCCAGCTTTTAACACTTCCTCTCAGGATTCAATTAAATATGTCACAATAAGTTAAGAGTGGTGGGTCAAGAAATCTGAGGGTTAAGAAGTCTACTCAGAAAATGTTCCCTCTATCCATATTTCCTTCTTCTTCTTCTTCCTCTTTATTCTTATTTCTAACAGTTCTTCCCATTACACGCGTCCCCAGTCTTATACATCCATAAAACCTGCAATTCCCAAGCACTAGCAAGTTCCAGGGCTGGAATTTCTTCTTCCCTATAAAAATCAGATAAGGGTTTTCAAACACACACACTAACACACATACAAACAGAGAGAGAGAGAAAGAGACAGACAGACAGACAGACACAGATACATGATGTCAGCTCAAAGTTGGCTAATGCATATCAGGTGAAGTCCCTAATAGAGAAAGTTGTTAAGAAAGTAAAACAAATCATCAGCAAATGAATTATTTTAGAGGGGGAAAGTTATTGTGCTATGCTATATTTTTAGGTGGTTAAAAGATTTAAACCTTTTATTTTCAGTGCACCATTATTTTCCTCTCCAATCATGCGAAAAATCAAGTAGCCAAGCACCTTACCTAAACAATCAGGAAAAGGTATGGTACTCGATCAGATACCACAAACACTAGATGCTGCAGATTCTATAGGCCTAGGTCTGGGGTGTTTCTTTAGGTAGTAAAAATAAAGAAGGAACCCATGTCTCTAAATCATTAATTCTGTGGCATGCTGTTATCAGCTGTTCTGGTGTCAAGTAAAACCATAACATGAGCTTAGGCAAGTAGAAAATTCTATGTCCTTGGGTATTTGTTAATGTCTTAAATGGAATGCTCTTCCTAGAACATAAGCATTGACCAAATAACTGATGATAAACATAATTGTAGCAAGGTGGGTCTTTCTGTTTACCTAGAAGGGAGGAACAAAATCTGGCAGTGAAAAACTTTTTACACAGAGCTAGGGGAGGAGAATTGTTAACTGTGGGTATTAATTCTCAAATGTGTAGCAGAAGGAGAATTACCTACAGTAAAAGTCTACAGCAAAAGACTGCCACTCATTCACAAAGCAGTAATGCCAAAAAGCCTTGCCCTTTGGTTCAAAAACCTTGACTAAAGTCCTTGGCTTTGATAAGTTGCTAGTGAAGAAATGACTGAGCATTAACTGTATAATGTTGTGATTTGTGGCAATATTATATAAGGCCCAAATTAATAGTTTGCTTTTGATAGATAATGTAGGGTTAAGCCCAGCCTTAGGGGGCGTGGCTGCCTCGGGCTAATGTTTACCTATATATCTTCCGGGCTTGTGCCCAGCCGCCCCTTCTGCTTCCTGTTCTCCAAGGGAAACATGTACTGTAAGTCTATTTCCCCATTACAGCTGTATATATTTTTTACAATCTGTCTGCATTCATTTATGCCGCTACAAGAAAATGTGAAAACTGCAGAGATACAATGCTAATGGCGTCTCTATATTCATCAGAGATGCATTATGAAAGCAAAATATATTATCACATGGAAAATCACTGGTTGTTACTTAAATATCAGAGCAATCCTGTCCCACGGGCATTTTGGAAGTCAAAGGAGCAGTTATATGGGTAAGCAGATGTTACCTGTGCCATGGCTCCTCTCATCTAATTGCTCAGAAGCTTTATATTATTTACAAATGCTTGGCTAATTGTTCAGTCTTTGTACTAGCAAACACTGCAGCCTTAAATTAACCCATATTTCTTATCTACCTTCTGCCCCATGGATCATGACTTGTTATCTTATTCTCTACACACCCTGATTCCTCTGCATCTTTGGTGTCTCCTCTGACACTGTCCTTCTTCCTCTTAGTATTCTCAGTTTAGTTGTCCCACCTATACTTCCTGTCTGGCCACTGGTCAGTCAGTTGTTAATTAACCAGGAAGAGTAACACGTATTTAGAATGTAGAGAGGATTATTATACAGCATTTCCCCTATTATCTTATTACATAGGAAAGTTTCAACCATCATTTAGTAAAAATGTATATAACAGAACAGTTATTTAAATAAGAATTACACTTAGAAAACCCAGTCCGTTTGCATTTCACAGTTTTAGACAATATATTCTATTAATTTTCACATTTTTCTGACTCTACACTTATACCTAATTTACCTTCCATCTTAACTAAGTAAATTTTAATTATGACTATACTCCAACTCCATTAAAGACCCCTAAGGGTGAAATATTACCAAATAAACGGGATATCTTACTTCTTGGAGAGTCACTCTAGCTTCTTATATAATATTATAGCTCCCATCTGTGTCCTATGAGCCTAGACTATCTGACAGCCTTTTATGAGAAGCAATGGATTTGGAAGGACTATATTTGACCATGTATTGCCAAACTTTGGCAGTTACTTTCTTTTGAACCCTGCTAGTCCAGATTGGACAGAGTATTTATTGTCAGCAACTGAGGCAAGGGGTGGCTTTTTTTTTGCCAAACTGGCTATTTTTTACCACAAGGAAAACAAAATCCCTGTAGAGCTTTTTCAATGTCCATTTTTTTCTCTGTAGTATATCAATACTGCCAGGAGAAGACATATCTCATTGTCATAAAATCCTTACAATATTAAACCACCTTAAATGGCACATTCTGTAGATCTCAGAAGTGTTTAAAGATGATTATCTAAATATATCTTTGTTTAACCTTAAAAACATATCCAGCATGTTTACAAGTTGACTGCATTAGGGAACTACCTAATAACTTGAATTTCTTTATTATCCTAAGTAATTGATAATAATACCTTTCAAAGACTATAAATTTGCATTACATTGTTAAATGAGATGCCTAGGTATAATACTGTAAATATGACTAGGAATGTATGGAAAGTGTGTGCTAACAAAAATACCCTTATGTTTATATTAATATGCAAAAATACCTTAAACAAGAATAGAAACATATATACATATATATTGAAAAAACCTTGGATTTGTTTCAGTATATAAAAATACATATTAATGTAAAATAAAAAAGTTTCATAGTTGCTTTCTTGTTTTAAAAGTAGATTCAATAATCTATCCTTCTATTCTATCATTTCTATAGTCCTATTTTTTCTTTTCAAAATGAGAACCATGAATTTAATCCATTTAGTTTAGCTTTTCTTGGCCATTACAAATAATAATTAGCAACCAATCCACCTTTATTGATAATGAATATCGATAACACATCTTTTGGGAAAGTTACTAAGAAGCCAAGTTTGACTCCATTTTTGAATGTTTAGAATTCTTCTTTAAGCTTGTGAGGTCTTTTTGGGGAATTCTGGCCCCTAAATGAAATTCCAATTGGTATTAAAAAAAGGTAAATTAAGTATGAAAGATTAGACTTACTAAGTACAAGGAGGAAATTATGTATGAATTATTTGAGTTAACTATGTACAAGGAGGGAGTACTTAGCCCTGTTTCAACTGATATGTCAGACTTTGTTGATAACTCACAAGAGGCCTCACCATCTCTGAGAAATGGGTATAGAGTAGGGTAGGTGGAAGATTTGCAGAGCAGGAGTAGTTCAGGCAGAGGAAACTGGGACAGTATGTAAATAAATAAGTTTTTTTTTCTTAGAAATAAAACTGACAGAAATAAAAAAGTTTATTGTCACAAAGATAAGTTAAATAAAAGAATAATCTATGTAAATTTGCCAAATATAAATGAACTGAGTATTGGAACTCTAATTCTTATTAAATAACTGTGTGTGTGTGTGTGTGGGTATGTTTAAAATCTTTCTTTTTAATTAGGCATAAAGGGAAGAATGCTATGGAATAATACTTATGTGCATTATAAATATATATTCCTCTCACTTATTAATAAGGAACTGACTGGCCAGTAACCAGACAGGAAGTATAGACACTACAGCCATACTGAGAACACTGGGAGGAAGGACAGAATCTGAGAAGTCATTAACAAACACAGAGAGAAGCAAGATGAACATGTAATAATGAGAAAAGGTACCAAACCCCAGGGCTAATCTCTGGTAAAAATTATGGATTTATTGAAAATATAAGATTTAGCTAGCAACAAACCTAACTTATTCCCAAGTATTTATAAATAATAGTGGGTTTATGGGTTGTTATTTTGAAACTGATGGATAGGGAGAAAAGTCTGCCTAAATATGACTTTCTTAAGCATCTATATTTATTGGAGGTGATCCAGACGCAAAGGCTGTTTTATACTTTCAGTAAAAAAAAAAATGAAGTCTGAGACAAGGAGCATAGGGATACCTAGGTAGACTTGTCACATTTGTGTACTGTGGATGGGGTGCTTCCTGGGGGAAGGCAGTCTTCTTCTTGGTTTGGTGGATCTTAGAAAAGGACAGCAGACTATGAAATGATACAAACATTTGCCCTTTCCTTGAACCTCTTCAGTGTTGGCAATCTGTGAAACAGACCATTCTGTTAACTTCCCCCAAAATGTCATCTATGAACTCATGAGGCATAATCCAAACAAGTTATGGGACAGCTCACCAAGAAGACATTTAGCAAAGGTGAGGTTAAATGATGGGCAGCGTGCCACAGGCTCTTAGTGACCTGGAGGTTTTTAGAGCCCTTAAGTAATTCAAGTCTGGAATGTATATCTTGGATTTAATAGTCTCCATAAAAAGCACATCTTCTACCTTCTACTTCCAACTACTAAACTTCCACAACAATCATACACCTATTGAAAGAATAAATAATAAGAGTTGTATTTTGACATAGATTAAGGTGCTACCTCATATATATTCTTCAGATTTCTATTTTTATTTTTTGGTTCCAGAAGAAAATCTGAAAGTAATCTTGCCATACAAAATCTGTTCTGCCCATCTGTTTCTTAGGTCATTTAAGAATTCAGGTGCTAAATACCTTCTTTTGATCCATTTTTGTTCATTTTTTTTCGGTGTGTGTTTTTTTTGGGGGGGGGGGATTCATGAAATTTTATACTAATAAAAATATGATATACCAATAAGCCAATTACTCTTTTCCTTGGCACATTTTTTGATGATTCACTTATTATCTTCAGACACCTCACTTGCTCAGTAGTCTTCATATTCCTTATGTGGATGCGATCATTCTCCTGTGCAATGTTGGAAAGGCTCCCTTCAGTTCTCTTTTCAAATTGAAGTCTCTTGCCTTGAGGAGGTTTGGTGTTAATCTTTCCCCCCCAAAAAATGCTGCAAGTTCTTTCTCAATGTTCATTTTCTGTCCATAATGAAAAATTTTTATTATTAGTAAAATGTACCAAAATCCTGCTGATTTACAAAGTCTTAATTTTCATTTGCGAATCAACTCACAAAAGTATTCCACATAAGTCTTTAATTTTTTTCTTTTCTTTGTGCAGTAAATTTCCATTCAAAAATATTGTCCTCTCTCTGTATTATAATTTTATTAGGAGAAGTATAGCAGGTAAAATGACCAGAATATAATCAAGTTGTGGATACTACTGGTCCACATGTACATCTCACAATTTCTTTTTTTTTAATTTATTTATTTATTAAAGATTTCTGTCTCTTCCCCACCACCGCCTCCCCTTTCCCTTCCTCTTCCCCAGTCAAGTCCCCCTCCCATGTCAGCCCAAAGAGTGATCAGGGTTCCCTGCCCTGTGGGAAGTCCAGTGACCACCCACCTCCATCCAGGTCTAGTAAGGTGAGCATCCAAACTGCCTAAGCTCCCACAAAGCCAGTACGTGCAGTAGGATCAAAAACCCATTGCCATTGTTCTTGAGTTCTCAGTAGTCCTCATTGTCCGCTATGTTCAGTGAGTCTGGTTTTAACCTTCATCAGGCGATGAAAGGAGACAGACACCCACACTGGAGCACCGGACAGAAATCTCAAGGTCCAAATCAGAAGTAGAAGGAGAGGGAGCACGAGCAAGGAACTCAGGACCACGAGGGGTGCACCCACACACTGAGACAATGGGGATGTTCTATTGGGAACTCACCAAGGCCAGCTGGACTGGGTCTGAAAAAGCCTGGGGCACAATTTCTTTTCTACAATAGTAAATTCTCTCTCAGTCTCAGCTGATAATTTTCTTGGACTATTAAATCCTTATTACCTTGTAAGTTTTAAAACAAATTACTTAGTTCTTGAGTTATCTATTCAAATGTGGGCCATAGCAAATTACTATTGATATTTTTTTAGGGTAAGAAAAAATTATATAAATGATAATCTTTCCACAAGAAATGGTAAATAGCCCTACCCTGTATCAGTATTTAGTATAAAACAATTGGAGCTAATTTGTGATCAATTTTCTCAACACACTATTCACTATATTATAAATAATGTCTTGTTAACGGATTCAGATGCAGATGCCTTAGAGATAACATTTAAAGAAGTAAAGAGAATTTTGCTTTGCTAGGGAAAACAAATTCCCGAAAAAACTAAAAAAAAAAAAAAAAAGCAGAGATGATTTTAATTACCTAGAATACTTAATAGATTTACAAAAACAAAATCAACCACAGAAAATACAAATCAGGAGAGATAGAATATGAACTCAATGATTTTCAAAAATTCCTTCTTTTGATTCTTAAAGTTCCAAGTGTCAATGTCCAAAAATTGATACTCCTAGGTAATGAGGATTACAAATTAAACAGAAAATATAGGTCTTTTGGGGGTACTGGTAAGTCCTAACTTTTATAACCTAATAATAATTCATCTGAAATGACAGCCTTGTCACCAAGGGTTTAACCTTAGAATCACTTTTATTTGTCATAATCTTGTAACACTGTCCATGAAAATGTGCACATGTGGATATGGAGTGATGGCTTTAGGTTAATAGCAACTCCTATTCATGAAAAAAGGTCCTGGTTCTCTTCTAAGCATCCATATAGAGTGACTCATAACCACTTGTAACTTTAACTCCATGGGAACTAATAACATCTTTTGGTCTTCTCAGATATCTGCACTAACATGCAAACAGAAAAAGATAGACTGAGACACACATATACACACATACACACACAAACAGACTTATGTGGTAATAGTTATATATGTACGTGTAAGTGTGTAACAATAACAAGGAAGAGATTATGATTTTGAGAAAGTTCAGGGTGACACAGGATGAGCTGTAATGGGGATAGTGATATTTGGAAATTATCTAAAATGCATACATACACACATACAGATGAACATTATGGGTCATATGATGAAATCAGGACAAACTTCTGAAGTTGGCTAGGTAGACATGTTTATAAATGTTTACTATGGAACCAGTGCATCTTGGGGAATTATTGTAGCAGGATTGTCATAATACCACTAAGCTCATAAACACCACCCTAAGATTGGCTATGGATGGCAAACTGCTCCAGATAACCCCAATTGTTGCGTGGATTTTACCGACTTGCTCCATACAACATGAAGTAATTTGAGAACAAGACAACCAAATACATCAGATGTGGGGTTGATGGTTTTCGGTGTTCTTTGGTTATGTTACTTGTCATTATGTGTTGGTTGTTAGTAACAAGTTGCTAACAAATATTTTTAAACAGCTGGGTAGATTTGATAGAATGAAAAGTAGATTATTGATTCTAATTGTAACCAAAAAAAATCAACTACTCCATCTAAGCTACTTACATTGTTATACATTTTGTAAATTGATAGAAATATAAGATTAAATTCCTTATACTTATACTATATATGTTTCTACTTCTGTTTAAGGTTTTTATATTTTGATACAAATTCAATGTTATTTTTGTTATACTTTATACATATTTATACTTGCTTTTAATATTTTTCTACATTGTTACAAATCTGAGGTTATTGTACTTATATTATTCATCTGTTTCTATTTTTTCATAAGATATTACCTATACAACTTGCTCATTTATAAAATGTGAATTTGCAGTCCTTAAATGTTATGAAGGATAATAAAGAAATCATATTAGTTAGGTTTTACAGGTATCCATAGGTATACTTCTGAAAGGTAGGCAATTCAACTCTTTAATGAACTTTAGAACATGGCTTTTGAAATGTTTTCATAACATAGACTTTTGTTGTCATGAGAATCATTTGTTCTAACAGCACCGATCTAAATGTAAGAGGATGACAGGCATTGAAAAATTTCCATGTGTAGTTATTTCTTGGTGGTACATGGGGTAGCCATGAGTGCAAGAATCTGCCCTTGCCTCAACTACTGATAGTATACTGTCTAAACAGGATAATCAAAATACAAAGAAATGCAACTGGTAAAATTTCCAACATAGTTTAGACAGTCCGTCAAAATTTCTTGCTTCTAAAAAAAACCTGTCAGATATTCTAGGCTTTTAGGCTGAAGATCAATGCCTCACTGATGCAGAGGAAACTTGTGTGACTGTCTACAAATATAGCAGTTTCTATCACTTCTCACATATTTTTGCAAGGTACTGGCTTGTTCTGCCTGCTTACTCAGGTAATATTATTTTCATTTCGGGCCTTTTATTATGATGAAGACTAAACAGTGACAATTACTTCTCATAAATCTTTGCAAAATGCATATTAGTTACTAAACATTGGACTCTTCTTGAGAGGACAGTTAATGGAGTAATCTCTATAAATTTGCCAATTACTTAGGGACTGAATATTGAGAATGTACTTCCTACTTGATGATTGTTCTTTGATGTGGGAGTGTCATATCAATCTGTTGATTTCATTTGAGCAATAAAGAAACTGCTTGGCTGGCCCTGATAGGGTAAAAGATAGGTGGGAGGAGTAAACAGGAGGAAGAGGAAGTGAGGTCAGACTCTGCTCTGCTCTCAGACAGACTCGACAGCTCTGCTCTCTGGAGCAGAGACACCATGCTTAGCTCTCCCGGGTAGACCCAACAGCTCTGCTCTCTGGAGCAGAGACACCAGGGTCCACTCTCCCAGGCAGGTCTGACCCAGGATGGACAGAGGCTAGAATCTTCCCAGTAAGCGCACCTTGGGGTGCTTACACACATCATTAGAAATGGGCTAGTCCAGGTGTGAGAATTAGCCTATAAGGGCTAGAGTTCATGGGCCAAGCAGCCTTTAAATGAATACAGTTTGTGTGTTGTTATTTCGGGCATGAGCTAGCCAAGCGGCTGGGGTGTTGTGGACGCAGCCCCGCCACTCCTATTTCAACAGTTCTTGTTGTATGTAGTTTCAGTTTTGTTAAATCTGACTAATTGGCTTTCTTTTAGGACAATTATTGATAATAATTGTCATTGTATATAGTTTTATACTTTTAGAGTTTGAAACGTTCTTCTTAATTAAAATTAAAGGCGGTGTTACAGAAGACTGTCAGTGGCCACTAGCCAAAAGAGAGGAGTGTTTTGGTCCAAAAGACAAAGTTTTCATTGAGGACGGACATGAATAAGGAAGAGGCATCTTTCCAAGCCAAGAACAAATAATGGATGGTGTAAGTGGTGACTTCATGACTCAGTTCAAGGTCCTCCCTTTGACCTTTAACATTTCTTCATTAATTTTGTTTGATAATAAATGGTAAACAAATAATTTATCATTCTCTTGATCAAAAAGAAATTATGTATTCATGGAAACTTATACCTTAAGCAAAAGGAATAAAATCATTTATTATTTTGAATGATATTGGTGTTTAAGAAGTTGATCTACATATTTTACTAATAACTCTTTTGACAAGTTTGGCATGCAACTGTATGTTTATGAAAATGCAAAGTGTATTATACACACACAGCTTTAGAATATCATTATGAGATTGAGTTACTATTCTTACATAAAAGGTAATAATTCAGTTTCTCTACCTAAAGTTTTGGAATGACAAATGATAGTGACCAATCCACTAATAAGTGAGATGCAGAATATATTTTTCTGAAATTTAAAGCATATACTCTAATAGGTAGATAGGATAAGCATGTCTTTCATCAAGACCTTGATTCTATTTGAAGACAAAAATACATCACAGGGTCTTAGAAACTGAGCAAGATGATCTAAATATGTCACAGTTTCTAAATATATTTGTATGGGCATAAAATCTTCTATTTAGAAGAGCTGATATGTTAATATTTCATTGGGGCTGCAGAAATGGATCAGCAGTTAAAACTACTTGTTTCTCTTTCAGAGGACCTGGTTTTGGGTCTGAGCATTCATATAGTAACTAACAACTATTTATACTTCTAGTTCCAGATATTCTCCTCTCCTGCATAGGCTCTAAATGCATGTAGTAAACAGTCATTCATGAAGGCAAAATCCATTTACACAAAATTAAATAAATAATTGTTGTTAAATGTTAGACCAATGAAAGCTGACCTTATTGGATCACACTGTGCAATATGAAAGGGCCACATGATACAACATGCACCCCTAAAGTTGCTTTCTGGCATGAAATTGATTCCCTATCAAGAAACTGACAAGAACATGCTGACTCATTTTTACTCTTAAATGGACTTCAGAGAACAGTGGATGCTGACTTGAGTTGTGAAAATACACAAAGTTAAATTGGACTATAATCTGAAAACATACATAGTTTCTTTAAAGTTTATGTAGTTTATGGCAGGTAAAATGAAGTATTTATTTATGTGCTGGAGTATGTGTCTAGGGCTCAAGCATGTCAACAAGTACTCTACTACAGAGTTGTATGACAGCTTTGAAGCTATATTTGTAGGCTACAGGTTACCAAGGATGAGGTATTAGATAAATTATGGAGCAACTGTCTTCAAGCAATATTCCAGCAGGCTTCATAGTTGGACAGATATAAATATGGATATGGATATAAATATGAAGTTAGACATGGAGAAAGGATTTTGACTATGTGGGGAGTTTGGGGGAGAATTGTGAGGACACTCAGGAATGAATAAATCAATGCATATATGTGTGAAATTGTAAAAGTTTTATTAAATATTAGATAAAATTTTTTGAAATAAACAATGATGATAAGATATCGAAGACAAAAAAATATAAGAAATATATTTTCCATGTATTTAGTCTGTTTAGCTTTTTTTCCTCAGAATAATGAAATTGCAGGTATATACCTGAAAACTATTGGCCTAATAAAAATATTTTACCTCTTGAGTAAATTATGATATTTTATTCACAACTTGTCATATATTATTGGAGTTTTTGATTTTTTTTAACCCCTCTCATGCATCCAACTATAAACTATGGCTTTTAGCTTAATGTTATAGATTCTAGATTTTCATGTACATCTGTAAAGTGATTATCTTCTCTTCTTATAAAAGGAGATATTATAGCTATTAGGATTGGTGATAATGTTGGTTTAGATATACAAATCCTGTTAATTAGTAAGCAGAGGATTCTCCTGGAAAGGAAGGCTGTTTGACAAATTATTTAGAATACTGACAGTCATGAAAATTCATGGTTTCATTATGACATGCAGCTTTGTCAATATTGCAGATAAATGTGGTTAGCATGTGTCTATACATATAAATTTTACTGTATCATGGCATATCAATTATACTGTTCTTTCTAATATTAGATTCACGGCCATCCAATTAATTATGCTAACAGTAGTTTAAGTGTCAAAATTTCAGAACGACACCACAATGTCATTTCTTTTCTTTTTTCTTGTGTGTGTGTGTGTGTGTGTGTGTGTGTGTGTTTTCGAGACAGGGTTTTTCTGTAGCTTTGGAGCCTGTCCTGGAACTTCCTTTGTAGACCAGGCTGGCCTCGAACTCACAGAGATCCGCCTGCCTCTGCCTCCTGAGTGCTGGGATTAAAGGCGTGTGCCACCAATGCCTGGCTTCACAATGTCATTTCTATGAATCTCCCACTATGCTACTTCCATGAGCATCACTGTAGTTTACATAAAAAAAAATTGTGAAAGGAGGAAAAGAAGAATATGATCTAGGTAAAATAATAAAAATTTGCACAGAGCATTTAAAAATAGCAAATTAAGAGTCTAAAATTTAAGGTTCTACTATTTGGAAGGTTTAATAATTCCTCAACTTGTGGAACATCTTAACATTTTGTACTTACCTTTCTAGTTAAAATTCAACAAAATTTAAGAATCAATGAGTGATGGAAAGATTGCTCTAAGGTATACATAAATTATTTAAAAAAATTTCATATGCTGATTAGGACCAGGTACACATTTATAAAAATTCTAGGAAGATGAAAATCATGAACATCTGGACCCTAAGAAACCATTGTATTTATAGGACTGTCCAAGTCGAGGAAGAATGTGAATTGGTTGACACTCAAGTGCCCAGAAGAACACCCGCCATGAAAACAGCAACTTCCTAACAGGTAATAGTGAACAGAGAGTGTTACATGTGAGAAAAGAACAAAGAACTCGTTTGCAGGTTCTCCTAGGCAGCTATCCTATAGGGCTCTGGTCAGAAAACACACGTGACATACTAAGAGCATGTTTATGTAGCTTTATCTTTTCATATATATTAATACTGAAAATCATGTCTTATGTGACATCTCCTGTTAAATCAGAAATATCTGGTAAATACAGCAAAATTGTGGGCAGAACTTCAGGGAAGAAGAAAAAAGGGGTCTCTCAAATGATAGTGGACTGATTCATAAATGGAGAAAGTGGGACCTTTTCTAATGAAACTGAATGAAGAGGTTAATAATTGCCATAGGTCTGGCCACAGTGCCCAGATTTCACTCATACATGCTCAAAATAAGAAAACAACAAAGAATAATTTCATGCTAAATATTTTATTGTAGTGTTGAAGGTTCTCTTACAACATCATTGCTCCATTGAAATGACATTAAAGGTAAATGTTTTCTACGCGGCCTGCAATAAACAAACAGATAAATGATGTCAGGGAGAAGAAAATTCAAGCCTGAAATACAAATATTTTCTGAGATTTCTGTTAGCTTTTTGGATATCTAACTGTGTTAGTGTTGAGACATTTGATGGAGAGTGACTTTAAATCACATTTGTCACAGAAATCAAGGGATAGAGGACTTTTAAGTTTTAGATGTGTAAGGTATTCATGCCTTTTGGAAGACTATGGTGATCTCTAGAGTTTCATACTTTGCTGTTGGCAGGAGATTCTTCATTTGTTCCCTATTTTCAGCCCCAAAATAAGCACGCAGAAACCATATTTTTTAAATCACTGCTTGGCCAGCAATTTAAGCATATTGCTACATACCTCATATATCCTAAATAACCCATCTACATTAAATTGTTCATCTCCACAAGGTCCTGACCTACCAGGAAGTTTCCAGTTGGGGGCTCGTTCCTTTCTCCTCTGGCAACTCCGTGGCTTCTCACTGACTCTGACTTCTTTCTTCCAGCATTCAGTTTAGTTTTCCTGCCTAGCTCTATTCTGCCCTATCTATAGGCCCAAAGAAGCTTCCTATTAACCAACGTTATTCACAACAGGCAGAGGGAATCTCACATCTTTTTTAGAATGATAAAGATTCCTTATTACTTTTGTAGTGTTGATGAACCTTTTATTTATGCAGAAAATTTCTAGAGGTTACTTGCCTCTTCATCACCGCTGGGTCCCTCTTCGCTGGGGCCCTCTTCATCACTGCCGGGTCCCTCTTCACCAGGGCCCTCTTCATCACCTGGGCCCTCCTCATCACCGCCCTCACCCTCCTCTGGTGGGCCTTCTGGTTTTTCAGGTTTAGGAGGGCGAGGTTTCTCCTCACCTCCCTCAGGGGGTGGGCGATGTGGTTTTCCAGGTTTAGGAGGACGAGGTTTCTCCTCATCTCCCTCCTGGGGTGGGCCATGTGGTTTTCCAGGTTTAGGAGGGCGAGGATGATGTGGTGGTTTCTCTGGTGGTTCTTCTTCTCCATCGCCATCCTCCTCATCTCCAGGTTCTTCCCCTTCCTCATCTTTTGGATGCTGTTGACCTTTGCCGTGGCTTTTTTGCTCTCCCTCTGTAGGGACATAGACCCATGTCAAAGAAGCTTGCTTTTCTCTTTCTGTCAGAATGCCCTTCCTTCCTAAATTTATGAGCCTGGTTCTCTTTGAAATGTATTTTTAAAATAGTTATCATAATAACTTTCTTATGGCTCAACTCTTCAGGCAAACATTTCTTCTTAAATTTGATCATTAAGGGTGAATTTATTTTCATTACAATTCCCGGACAGAAGTGATGAAACTGAAAGGATTTTTTAAATGATATTAGTTAGAATTAGGCAATGTAGCAAAATGTGACAGCAATGTTGTATTCTTAAATGTAGCATGTTGTTTTGGGTAAAATAATGCTCTGGATAATAAAAAGAAGTATAGGAAAAAGACTGAAAGTTGTTCCAATCAGTTTTCCTGCAGTGCTTTTTTGTGTATTATTTAGCTTTGGGTGCAGAGCTGGGTGAGAAAAATAAATTTTAAAAAGACGAGAAAGCCTGAGAACTGTGAAATTACATATCTATCTAGTGTGGAATCATATACTTCTAAAAGGACTCAATGGGAAAAACTCTTTGACCAAACCATAGAGTCATGGAAGATTTTAAATGAGGACAATTAATATGCTCATCATATGAAAGCCATTGCTTCCGTCTGTGGAAGAGACAAAATGTTCCTGGCATAAAAGCCTGGCTTCCCACTCTTCCAGTTGATTGCCATCTTCTAGGTCCTAGAAACAATGCAGGGGAGCTTTCCTATATATATTCAAGGTAAGCTATCACATTCTAACTTCACAAAATAATAAACTTATAGATGTAATAGCACTGTATAAATACAGAATTAAACAATGCTGAATTGGCTAATATAGGATGAATCTGGTCCTACCTAAGAGCTGAGCAGAAGCGTCTTCATTGATGATCTCTAGAAAATAAGCACAAGAGCAGTGAAAAGTTATTTACAAGATATTTCAGCTGGAAATACAAATTAATTTCAATAACATCTTCACATCCACTAAGAAGTATTTTATTTTTTGAAAGTACTATGGATACTGCTTCCAGAATCATTTCTATGATCAGGAACAACGACTATTTTGTTTATAAGTATCTCTGGCAACCTTTACTATTACTCTTAATTCTAATATTGGAATTTCAGTCTGACTAGTTCATATTCTTTATGTTTTTCTTCATGAACTTAATTTGTTATATGATATATATCCACAGGTATTTCATACATAAAGTAAGTATAATCATTGTTTTAACTACTTTGTGAAGAACAATGAATATTGCATGTGGGTCATTAAAATTGAGAAAGAGGCCCAGAAAGATATCACAGTGTGTAAAAGTGTGTCTCTTACAATTTGTATTCAGTTCATGGAATCATATGGTAGAAATGCAATTTTTTTCTGACAATATGCTGTCTTCTGACTGTAATGTGAAAAAATGTTCAACCATTCTCTCTCTCTCTGCATGAGTTTGTGTTTGTGTGTTGTCTCCCTCCTTATCCCTCACACACTCATACATGTACACACACACATACACATACAGTTCTACATGCACACACTTGCTCAAAAATAATTTAAGAAATTATTTACTGATATTTCTAGCTGATTGTATACAGTTTCAAATTTATAATATTCTTTCTTGTCCCAAAAACATCCACGAGATACCTTGCTTTATTCAGTTTTTGCTCTCATCTGTACAGAAAATTTAGCATTATTTACTATTGGCTTCTCATAACTCCTTGAGATCTGAGCTTCCCTCTATCAAATGTATCATGATTCTGTGCATCCATCATCCCCCACGAAAAAGATTATTTCACAAATGCACTCATGCAATTTTGTTGTAAAATTGGTTCATAAATTTTACTATAAGGAAAGACTAAGATACAATGCCAAATGAAAATATACATATTCTAATATGTTTTCCTAATCCTTTACTTCAGTTTCTTATTTATCGTTTTACATTTCTCCCAGCCCTGTATTTCAGTGTGTTGCCCAATTTCTATTTCACTGAAGCAATGTATACCCTACTACATACCTGCATTTGCTCTCTGAACTGAGCTCAGGGCCAACAAGGCTGCTGTGAGCAGGACCACCAGCATCTTGGAGGAGGCTTTGCAGCTGCTCCCAAGTCTGTGCTGGGAGAAGCAAGGCAAGAGTCTTTATAGGAAAGGTAGAACAAAGACACTTTTCAGGTCCTTACTGGTGACCTGACCTTTCATTTGGGACATTAGCCTAGCAGGATGTAGTGGAGAGTAGGTTGTGACTGTCTCACTTCTCAATGCTAAAACATGAAATTTGGGCAACAATGTTGATGTGATTCAGGCATTGTCATGATATTGTAAATAAGTTCTATTATTGTTTAAGCTCTAGTTTGATATGACCGTGATGCTTACCATGTTAGTTGTAATGAGGGGGAATTTGTTTCTCTGCCCTCTGTTTATTTTTGTCCCAGTTCTTCCTTTCATTCAGGCTAGAGATAGGTTTTGTCTACTTTTCAATGCAACCTCTACTCATGGTTTTCCCTACATCTTATTATGTATATAATCCAGAGATGAATGTGTTTTTCAGTTCTGCAGGGAGTTAGGACACCAAGGAGGGATGCATAGTAAGAGACAAACAAGAGTGACAGCCTGTTTGGGCACACAAAGGCTGTTCAGAATTTCCCAGGTCAGGTTTACATTAGAGAAGCTATTTTATCATAGACCTAGAAGACTTCATAGACTGTTCTTCTTCATGTTCCTCTGTGTTATAGAAAGAAAACTGTCAGTCGAGATTCCAAGTAACTGTAGGAACAGGTAAACACAAAGACATCTTCACTAGTCCTCATGAACACAGTTTCACTTGTTTTACAAAAATTGATTAGCAGATAACCAGGTGTGGTTTAACACACCTTCATCCCAGAATTTGGACTCTGAGGCAATTGAATTTCTGTGAGTTCTTGAGCAGCCATATTTACTAATGAGTTCTAGGACTTTTAAGGCTGGTACACAAAGTACCTTCTCAAAAAAGCAAAGAAAGAACAAAATGCTTAGCAGATATTTTATTTAAATGAGTCTTCAAATAATTCTACTTTTGTTTTACTCTATGAGTCTATTTTTTCTGTTGTGAGACGTACAAAACTGCATTATAATGAGTTGCCATTCATGTCCCAAGCAATATCAGTATTTCATAATTTCATAGTTTTTGTATGGGTTTAATAGAAATTTGAAGATTATGTGGATGAGGTAAAGCACAAAGGGCTACATGGATGTTAATTTAGATGATACTTCATTCACTTGAAGCACTTTGCTGTGTTGTGCATATCAGTTTGCTTGATGCTCCATTTGAAACATATGGAGATAATCTCACAAAACAAAAATACTAACGGAAAGTCCTTTCCTATAGATGAGGTGAAATTCTGTAATGTAAGGTTGTGGTTTTTCACTCCCTCAGGTGATAATAGATGTATTCTGAATGATTAGTGTATTTGCATTTGTTAGTTTATTCTGGTTCTATGAAAATCAGACACATTCTCATTGGAACCATGAAGTTGAAAGTTAACTATTGTGAATAATGCCTAAAGTTATTGACAGGATAGTTTTCTATTGTCTGCATACACAAGATGGGCAGGATTTAGAGATGAGGGATCCTGACCAGGGCTGGCCTTGGTAAACTTTTTTTCTGGGAAAGTCAGAAGAGGAGAGGAAAATGTTTGGTATACATGTTCATGTATGGGCAGCTGAGAGGTTGGCTGTTCTTGCAGAACTCTGCCTTGTCCTTATCTAGGTGAGTCCTGGAATAGAGAAGCTGATTTTGCCAAATATCAGACAACTTTGATACCTTTTTTTTTGACCTTTTTCAGTGTTAGCAACTTGTGAAAGGGATCATTGTTTCAGGCTAGAAAAAATATCACCTAGAAACTCAGTGGAAATAATAAAAACAATTTGTGGAGCAGCTGAGGAGGAACACTGTCAGTCATTAATGTCTAAGGTGGGCCAAGAAATACACAATATGCCACAGGCTCATTGAGGAACTTGCAGTGGTTGTAGCAGTTGAGGATTGGCTTTTCCATATTATACATCTGAACCTGTTCTGATTACAATCGTGGAGGATTTAAATTCATCAACTCACAAAGTTACTTCTATATCCTATTTATTACTGAACTACAGAAAATACCCACAATATAGACCAGTACATATGGAAGTTCCATTTTTAACTTGTGTAGATTCATTATTATGTTATGGGATGAGTCCAGATTGTCATCTGATTTCACTCTCAACGATTTCCTCTTTGTTCACATTCATATCACCCTTTGTAGTTTCTTTTTCAAGTCATGGTGACTATTGTGACTGACGTCAAGTGGAATAGCTTCACTGCTTTAAGTTGCATATCTATGAAAACTACGAGTGTTGAATGTTTACAAATTATTTTTTAGCTCTCTTCAATTTTTCCTATTGTGGAATGTTCATTCAGGGCTAGAAAAATGTCTTGGCTCACATCCAAGAATATAAGAGAAAAATACTTTCAATGATGTTTTTTAAATTCTATTAATTGGGAGTTTTGTAGAGTCTGAATATTAGTCTCCTGTGTGATATACAAGTGGTAACAGTTTTTATTTTACCTACTAATTTTTTATTTTGCAATGTGGGACCCTTTAATTTCATCTAATCACATTTGTCATTTGGTTCCCTCTTTTTTCCCTTTTTTTTTACTTTAAAAATAATACCATTCAAAATTCTCACTTCCTCTCCTCCTCCCATTTCCCTCCTGTTCCCTAACTCATTGTACCCCCTCCCCCTCCAGTCCTAAGAGAGAACAGGGTACCCTGTCCTGTGGGAAGTCCAAAACCCTCCCCTCTCCATCCAGGCCTAGAAAGATAAACCTCCAAATGGACTAGGATACCAAAAAGCAAGTACATGCAATAGAGACAAATCCCAGAGCCATTATCATTGGCCTCTAAGTCAGACCCGATTATCAGCCACATTCAGAGAGTCCAGTTTGATCACATGCTAGTTCATTCCCAGTCCAGCTGGCTTTGGTGAGCTCCCATTAGATCAGGCACACTGTCTCAGTGGGTAGACTAACCCCTCATGGTCCTGACTTCTTTGCTCACATTCTCCCTTCTTCTGCTCTTCAACTGGACCTTGGGAGCTCAGTACAATGCTCTGATGTGGATCTTTGTCTCTATCTCCATCTGTCACCATATGAAGGTTCTATGGTGATATTCAAGATAGTTATCAGTCTTACTATGGGACAAGGCTAGTCAAGTACCCTCTCCTCCACTGCCCAGGAACCTACCTCAGGACATCCCAATTGACACCTGGGAGCCCCTCTAGACCCAAGCCTCTTGCCAACCCTAAATGTATCCCTTAATTAAGATATCTTCTTCCATGCTCCCATATCAAGACTTCCTCCAACTCAACCATCTCACTCCCACAAGCTCTCTCCAACCCTCATCTCCCTTCTCTTTCCCTCTATCCCCTTCCCTCCACTCTATCACTACTCCCATTTAATTGAATGTGTTACAATACGCTAAAGGGGGTGGGTCAAAAATATCTCAGGTTTAAGAAGTCTATAGAGAAAAGGTTCCATCTGTTCATATTTCTTCCTCCTCCTCCTCCTCGTCTTCTTCTTCTTCTTCTTCTTCTTCTTCTTCTTCTTCTTCTTCTTCTTCTTCTTCTTCTTCTTCTTCTCCTCCTTCTCCTCCTTCTCCTCCTCCT
>NW_026068302.1:429695-434796 GCF_014885135.2 Alexandromys fortis
ACACACACACACACACACACACACACACAGAGAGAGAGAGAGAGAGAGAGAGAGAGAGAGAGAGAGAGAGAGAGAGAGAGAGACTTTAACACAGCATTTTGCTGTTTGCTAGGGCGTGTTGCAGAGAGATTTCCTGACTCAGCAGACTTACAAAAAAAAAGCACGTGGTTTTAAAACACAGTTACTGGGCCCTGCAGCCGGGGCAAACTCCGTCTATGGTGCATTTGTGAGCCTGGGTGTTTGTGTGTCTGCTCAGGATGGGGAGATCCTTGGCTCAGATCTTTCTGCCTATGCAGACTGCAGAATCAGGCTTGAGCAGGCCAGAGAGCATCGTAAATTCCTGCTGCCATACAGAGAGATGTTTCTAGGCTGCGCACTGCTCAACATGGCAGATTTGGCTGTAACTCATATAAAAAGCTCATTCTCAGAGTTAAAGTGCTGAGTGTGGCTCCTACCTGGAGCTGGGGGGAAAAAAAGGCACACAGTTTTAAAATGCCACCTTTCTGGGCTATGCTCCTAGCACGACCTTTGTCTCTTGTGGGAGACAGAGAATTTTGATGGTGTTTTGTGAATAAAGTGCTAAGGCTTGCTTGATGACAATGTGGACTCATTGTGTGCCTAGAACTGCACACGTGGCTCAGGGCCACCAAATGTCTCTGAGGCAAGATCAGTTCAGCCATGCTGAACTGTGCTGATCTCAGGCAGGAACTATCGTTATTATCATAATAACAGCACAGTTAAGGTTTAGACATGGCAGGAAGCAGGTGGTACCATATTACCCCTACATGGCACAACTTAAGTTTTTAAGAAGTGCTTAACATTTTAAGAAATGCTCCTGGATAGTAAAGAATTACAGATTCACAATAGGACAGATTCAGACATAAAAGACCTCTAAAAGAGTCATACTGTTAGATAAACATAGGCTTTGGAGAGAGAAGAAAAAGAGTATAAAGAATCATAAAAAAAGTTAATGCTTAAAAAAGGGTAAAGTTTTTAAAGAGAGAGAATACAGTTATAGATTAAAAGAAGTAAAGAAAAGAAAAATAAGCCTCATAAAAATTGAAAATTCACAGAGAGCCTGTATTCTGTATATTATTGTGTTTTCTTTACATTTTTTGACTGTGAAGGAGCTAAGTACAGAGAGAAGTTTCATTGTATGGGCTGCTAAGCTAGACCAGCATGAATATTATAAAGGTATTATGACTTCAGAATTTGGGTCTAACGATATGATGCTTTGAAAAAAAGGTTCTTCTTTTGTTTTCACAGAGGATGAGACCCTGTGGATTTCTTCTAGACCTATATGGTATGATAGACCACACCCTCCTGAAAGCTTGCTGTAAACACCCTCAAAAAATTACTTCACTCAACTGCCAAAAGAGATGAACCTAGCACACATGCTATATCATAAAAGACCTGAATAATGGCACCCCATACAGCATGAAGCAGTTGGAGAAAATAACTGTGCCCCTGTTCCAAAATATTGTTTATAAATGTTCTTTTACATTAAAAGGGGGATATGAATAGCCGGGCGGTGGTGGCGCATGCCTTTAATCCCAGCACTTGGGAGGCAGAGGCAGGCAGATCTCTGTGAGTTCGAGACCAGCCTGGTCTACAAGAGNGCAGGCAGATCTCTGTGAGTTCGAGACCAGCCTGGTCTACAAGAGCTAGTTCCAGGACAGGCTCCAAAACCACAGAGAAATCCTGTCTCAAAAAAACATAAAAGAAGAGGGGGAATATGATATAGAAATGAATAATTTACACTGGTATAAATTTTGCTTTGTTAATATAAATTTAAGGTAAATCTTGTTATATGTACATGTATTTCCAGTCTTGATTAAGGTATTGTGATTGTGTAGTTCATTTAAAAATGTAATGCATAATTAGGAAATATAGGTTGTTAATGGATGATCATCAATAATAGTCAAGCTTATAGTCATGTTAGTTAGGTTTACTAGATATATTTCAGATATCTATTCTTCATATCTTTCAAAGACTACAGAATATGGCATTTAATGTTTTAATAATTTAGGGCTTTTCATGACAATGAGACACGTCTTTTTTGGCAGCACCAAGCTACTTTCTAGGGAAGAAGATGGGCATTGAAGAGGATCCTTATGAAGTTTGATAGCCATTTGGGCAAGAAACTGCTCTTGCCTGGACTATTGCATAAACTGGACACCAAGAACCCGCAGAGAGAGGACTGCTGAACTTGCCTAAAGGTGAGATGATCCTTTGGGGTTTTTATTTTAATATCAGAGCAATCTTGTTCCATGGGCATTTTGGAAGTCAAAGGAGGAGTTATATGGGTAAGCAGAGGTTACCTGTGCCATGGCTGCTTTTATATAATTACGCAGAAGCCTGATATTATTTTTAAAGTTTGGCTAATAGTTCATGCTTTGTACTAGATAACTCTGAACCTTAAATTAATCCATATTTCTTATCTAACCTCTGCCACATGGATCAAAACTGTTACATCATTTTCTACACATTCTAATTTCTCTGTATCTCTGATGTCTCCTCTGACATTGTCCTTCTTCCTCTCAATATTCTTAGTTTGGTTGTCCCACCTATATTTCCTGTCTTGCCACTAGTCAGTTCTTTATTAACCAGGAAGAGTAACACGTATTTCTAATGTAGATAGGATTGTTAAACAGCATTTCCCAGCATTTCCCCCTTTTATCTTATGAAATAGGAAAGTTTCAAACATCATATAGTAAAACCATATATAACAAAACAGTTATTAAGTAAGTATTGTAGTTAAAATACCTAGCCTATTTGTATTTCACAAATTTAGAGAATATGTTCTATTAATATTCAAATCTTTGTGACTCTAAGCATTTATACCTAATTTACCTTTCAGCATAAGTAAGAAAATTTTAATTATGACTATTTTCCTACTCCAAAAAAGACACTAAAGGGTGAAATCTTATCTAATAACAGGGATATATGACTTCCTAGAGAGTCATCCTGGGTTTTTATATAATATTGGAGCTCCCAACTTTGTCTTATTAGCTTAGACTATCTGACAGATATTTATGAGAAGCAGGGAATTTTGAAGGACTGTATTTGACCATGTATTGGCAAACTTTGCCAGTTACTTTCTTTTGAATCCTGCTGATACAGATTGGACAGAGTATTTATTGTCAGCAACTGTGGCAAGGGGTTGCTTTTTTGCCAAACTGGCTATTTTTCACTGCAAAGAAAACAAAACTCCTTTAGAGTTTCTTCAATGCCCATTTTAATATCTGTAGTGGATTGATGCTGTCAGGACAGACATGTTCATTGTCATAAAATCATGATATTAAAAGATCTTAAATGGTACATTCTGTAGATATTTGAAGTGTGTAAGACAATTATCTAAATATATCTTTGTTTAACCTTAAAACATATTCAACATGTTTACAAAGTAACTGTATTAGAAAACTACCTACTAGCCTGTATTTCTTTATTATCATAAATAATTGATAATAATAACTTTCAAGGACTATAAATTTGCAATATATTGTTAAATGAGATGCATAGGTATAATACTGTAAACATGACTATAAATGTATGTAAAATGTGTCCTAACAAAAATGTCCTTAAATTTGTATCAATATGTATAAATACCTTAAACAAGAGTAGAAACATATATACATATATAACAAAAGACCTTGGATTTGTTTCAGTATATAAAAATCCATACCAATGTAAAATAATAAAGTCTCATAGTTACTTTCTTGTTTTAAAAATAGATTCAATAATCTATCCTTTTATTCTATCATTTCTATAGTCCTTTTTTTCTTTTCAAAATGAAAACCTTGATTTTAAACCCCTTAGTTTAGCTTTCCTTGGCCATTACCAATAATAATTTGCAACCAATCCACCTTTAATGATAATAAATATTGATAACACATCTTTTGGCAAAGTTACTAAGAAGACAAGTTTGACTCCATTTTTGAGTGCTTAGAATTCTTCTTTAAGCTTGTGAGGTATTATTTGGGAATTATGGCCCCTAATTGAAATTCCAATTGGTATTAAAAAAGGTAAATTAGGTATGAAAGATTAGACTTATTAAGTATAAGGAGGAAATTGGATATGAAAGATTCGAGTTAACTATGTACAAGGAGGAAGTACTTAGCCCTGTCTCAAGTGATATGTCAGACTTTGTTGACAACTCACAAGAGGCTTCATCATCTCTGAGAAATGGATATAGAGTAGGGAAGAAGGTACATTTGCAGAACAGGAAGAGTGGAGGCAGAGGAAATTTGGATAGGTATGAAAATAAGTAGGTTTATTCTTACTAATAAAATTGAGAGAAAATAAAAAAGTTTATTATCACAAAGGTAACTTAAATAAAGGAATAATTTCTGTAAATTTGATGAATATAAATGAACAGAGTATTGTAACAATATTTCTTACAAAATAACTATATATATTATGTTTAAAACCTTTCTTTTTAATTAGGCATAAAGGAGAGAATGCTATGAATAATATTTCTGAACACTATAAATATGTATTACTCTAATTGATTAATAAGGAATTGATTGGCCAGTAACCAGACATGAAGTACAGACATTATAGCCAATCTGAGAATACTTGGAGGAAAAAGAACAAAATCAGAGAAGTCATTAAGAAACACAAAGAGAGTCATTTCAGGTTCCCTATCCTCAGCTTCCCAAGGGACTAACTGGGGACATCGCCTTGGGCTCCTGGAAGCCCCTCTAGGTTCAAGACTCTTGCCAACCCTAAGCTGGCTCCCTTAACTAAGATATGTGCTTCCCTGCTCCCCTATCCAACCTTCCTTTATCCGAATCTTCCTGTTTCCCCAAGTTCCCCCAATCCTCCCCTTCTCACTTTTCTCTCCCCGTCCCCCCTTATCCCCAACCCACCCCACCCCCAAGATCCCAATTTTCTCCCCGGCAATTTTGTCTTCTTCCCTTAGCCAGGAGGATAACTATATGTTTTTTCTTGGGTTCACCTTCTTATTTAGCTTCTTTAGGTTCACCAGGTATACACTCCGTGACCTTTATTAATGGCTAGAAACCAATTATGATTGAGTACATCCCATGTTCATCTTTTTGGGTCTGGGTTACCTCGCTCAGGATAGTATTTTCTATTT
>NW_026068302.1:435178-453102 GCF_014885135.2 Alexandromys fortis
GGAACCATGAATGCTCTTTGGATTAGAGAGGGAGGGGGAGAGGAGTGGGGGGAGGGGGAAAAGGGTGGGGGGAGGGGGAGGGAAATGGGAGGCTGGGAGGATTTGGAAACTTTTTTTTTCTTATTCTCAATAAAAAAAAAAAAGAAACACAAAGAGAAGCAAGATGAACATGCAATACCGAGAAAAGTTACAAAACCCCATGGCCAAACTCAGGTAAAATTATGGATTTATTGAAAATGTAAGAATTAGCTAGTAACATACTTTAATTATTTCCAAGCATTTATCAATAATAATGGATCTATATTGGTTATTTGGAAACTGATGGACAGGAAGAAAAGTCTGCCTAAATATGCCTTTGTTAAGCTTCTATATTTATTGAAGGTCATCCTGATCCAAAGGCCAGTTTTATACTTTCAGTAAGGATAATGAAGTCTGAGACAAGGAGCATAGGGATACCTAGGTAGACTTGTTCACATTTATGTACTGTGGAATGGGTGATTCCTGGGGGAAGACAGTCTTCTTTGTTTGTTGGATCTTACAAAAGGACAGCAGACTCTATGAAATGATACAAACATTTGCCCTTTCCTTGAACCTCTTCAGTATTGGCAATCTGTGAATCAGACCATTGTGTTAAGTTCTTCCAAAATGTCATCTATGAACTCATGAGGCATAATCCAAACAATTTATGGAACAGCTCACCACGAAGGCATTTAGCAAAGATAAGGTTAAAAGATGGGCAGCATGCTGCAGGCTCTTAGTGGCCTGGAGGCTGTTAGAGCCCTTAAGTAATTTATGTCTGGAATATATGCCTTAGATTTAATAGTCTCCATAGAAAGTACAACTTCTACCTTCTACTTTCAACTAAAATGTATACATTTTCCAAACTTCCACAACAATCATACACAGATTGAGAGAATAAATAGTAAGAGTTGTATTTTAACATAAATTAATGTGCTAGCACATATATTTTCTTCAGATTTCTTTTTTTTTTCCAGAAGATAAACTGAAAGTTATGTTGTCATACAGAATCTGTTATGCCAATCTGCTTCTTAGGCCATTTAAGAATTCAGGTGCTAAATACCGTCTTTTGATTCTTTTTTATTTGTTTTTGGGTGTTTTTTTTGGGGGGGTCGTGAAATTTTATACTAGTGATAATGTGATAGACCAATAAGCCAATTACTCTTTTTCTTGAAACAATTTTTGATGATTCATTTATTATCTTCAGACACCTCATTTGCTAAGTAGTCTTTGCATTCCTTAGTTGGATGCATTCATTCCCCTGTACAATGTGAGAAAGGATCCGTTCAGTTCCCTTTTCAAATTGAAGTCTCTTGCTTTGAGGATATTTGCTGTTAATCTTTCCCAAAAAATTACTGCAAGCTCTTTCTCAATGTTCATTTTCTGTCCATAATGAGAAATTTTATCATTAGTAAAAGGTACCAAAATCTTGCTGACATACAAAGTCTTAATTTTTATTTCATAATCAACTCACAAAGTTTTCCATATAAGTCATTATTTTTTAAAATTTCTTTGGTCAGTAAATATTTCGATTCAAATATACTATCTTCTCTCAGTATTAGAATTTAAGTAGGAAAAGTGTAGCAGGTAAAATGACCAGAATATAATCAAGTTGTGGATACTAATGATCCCCATGTGCATCCTATAATTTCATTTCTACAAAAATCAATTCACTCTCAGCCTCAGCTGATCATATTCTTGGACTCTTAAGTCCTTAGTACCTTGTCAGTTTTAAAAGAAATTACTTAGTTCTTGAGTTATCTATATAAATGTGGGCCATAGCAAGTTAATATTGGTATTTTGTAAAGTAATAAAATAAAAATGATAAGAGTAATAATCCTTCCACAAGAAATGGTAAATAGCCCTACCCTGTATCAGTATTTAGTATAAAACAATTGGAGCTAATTTGTGATCAATTTTCTCAACACACTATTCACTATATTATAAATAATGTCTTGTTAACGGATTCAGATGCAGATGCCTTAGAGAAAATATTTAAAGAAGTAAACAGAATTTTGCTTTGCTAGGGAATATGAATTCCTCAAAAAACTAAAAAAAAAGAGAAGATGATTTTAATTACCTAAAATACTTAATAGATTTACAAAAACAAAATCAACCACAGAAAGTACAAATCAGGAGAGATCTAATATGAACTCAGTGATTTTCAAAAATCACTTCTTTTGATTCTCAAAGTCCAAATTGTCAATGTCCCAAAATTGATACTCTGTGGTAATGAGGATTACGAATTTAACAGAAAATCTAGGTCTATTGGGAGATAGAGTGCTGGGGAAATCCTAGCTTTTAGCACCTAATAATAATTCATCTGAAAGGACAGGCTTGTCGCAAAGGGTTCAACCTTAGAATTACTTTTATTTGTCATGATCTTGTAACACTGCCTATGAAAATGTGCACTTGGGGACATGGAGAGATGGCTTGAGGTTAATATGAAGTCCTATTCTTGTAAAATGATCTAGGTTCTGTTCTAACCATCTATATCTAATGACTCATAACCACCTGTAACTTCAACTCCAGGGGAACTAATGACATCTTCTGGTCTTCTCAGATATTTCAATCACATGAAAACAGAGAAACAGGCAAACCAACACACATAGACACACACACAAACAGACTCATGTAGTATTAGTTATATATGCATGCATAAGTATATAACAATAACAAGGAAGAGATTATGATTTTGAGAAAGTGCAGGGTGACACAGGATGAGCTGTAATGGGGATAGGCATATTTGGAAATAATCCAAAATACATGCACAGACACATACAGATGAACACCATGGGTCATATGATGAAATGAGGACAAACTTCTGAAGTTGGCTAGGTAGACATGTTTATAAGTGTTTAAAATGGAACTGGTGCTTCTTGGGGAAAATCAGCCTTGTTCTTGGCTTGGTGGATCTTTTAAAAGGACTCTCTACCTTTACATGTCTTTTGGAAATAGAACTCAATTAGCCACAGTTATACAACAAATGGATTCATGTACTATAACTTCTCTTTGGTCCTGAAAACTGACAGTAATAATTTATACTCACAATGGCTTAAAGAAAAAACAGGTAAAGTTTTGCATCTTTTTACCTAAGTTGGTATTCTCTAAGCTTAAGTTTTGTATCATCTATTTATCAGGAGCACCTGAATGATCTCTATTATATGACAGATCCCTATACCTGGGGTACATATATAACTATGACAGGATAAATAGTAGATTCAATATTGATGTATCTTACAAAGATTAACTAGTTCTGTACAAGTAGGAGTGACAGACCCAAAAGCTAGACATATTATTATTGAATCTTTGGTTTTGAAAATGCCAACTTAGGATATAAGAAGATTCTTGGGCCCTTAAGGTCAGATTAGCACCCATGAATGAATGGACCTTGCATACAATACATGTTGAAACATTTGTCTATGGCATGGAGATTTGAGTAGGAGAAGTGATTTCCGATGGTCTGAGGAGACACCAAAATGCCAAATATTTTAATTGTGGTAGAACAGGACATGTTTTATAAAAAGTCTGTAGACAAGGAATTCTAAGGAAAAATGTCTCCACTAGATTTGGCAAGAAGTATACGACTCAGGCTTCTGGTATATGTAGGAGGTATGGCAAAGGCAGATAATGGACTTATGAATGTATGTTGACAAGGGAAAGACAAGACAATGCAACACCATTGAGAAAATCCTTGGGGGGGTAGACTCTTGCAGTCCCTCATGACAAATAATATCCTGTCATTTCCAATCACTGTAGCAAACGTGGCTCACCATAAAAATTCAACAATCCAGTGCTTACTGTTAAAAATCATACTGTTTTGGATGATGAAATAGACATGGCAGATTAACTAAAAACTACAGTAGGAAACAGGAAATGTATATTTTGGCAGACTTCTATAAATAAAGAAGACCAAGCCAGCAGTGCATATGAATGGCAATTTGACTGAGGGATTACTATAGATTGTTGGACACATGAGTATCTAGAATCTTATCACATAGATTAGCTGTTTTAAGAGGCAGGTATTTAATTCCTAGTAACTGGAACCCTTTCTTAAATGAAAGAAAGAATAAGGTGGGTTGAATGCATATGTTCAGAAGGACATAAAGAAAAACTGAGGAAAAATTTAACTAATGTTGCAGTGAATTTCTGGGGTCATGTCCTATTACAGCAACAGTATTCCTGCACTCCCAAATACTCATGTTTCTGAGAAGGATATTTTAAGATATTATAAACAAAGATGTATAGAACATGGTATTTAAATAACATAGGATTCTGTTGACATGAGACACTATTGTTCTTGGCAGCACTGATATATTCCTGAGAAAGTGTTCAGCAACAAAGATACTCCACTTGGAATTTGTTTTCTTCTTGGCACAACTGGCCTTTGGGAAAGGAACTGGCCAAGCCTCCCACCACTGACAAAGTTCATGATGTCTGGACTGGATGAGTAGGATGCAAGGAAAAAGACTGTCAAACCTTGCCAAGACTGGGTAAGATGGATCTGAAAATTTTCCTGCCTTTGAAAATGGTCTGTCAGTTACTCTAGTCCTTAGCCAAAGTTGGTTGTTTCAACATTGCAAATGAGATTTGGGTGATTTCTCAGGCAGCTAGTTGTCTCTGTCATCTACTGCACAGTTTGGAAGCTGCTTGATTGCATTCCTGCCTACTCAAGGAATATTATCTCCTTTCTCAGGCTTGCGATGGGGTTGTAGATTAGATAGTTATAGTTACCATCCTCTTATGATCTAGCCAAGCCATTTCAAAAACTAGACTTAGACTACTTAGGATAGAATACTTATTAAAATATTTATCATATGTTCCTTGCTTACTATTGTTTGTGTTGGTTGTAATTATAACCTTATACTTGATATCTCTTTCAAGTGTATATAGTTTTCTATTGGGTTTAGAAGTCTCTCATTTAAACAAATGGGGGAGGTGTTGTGGGAGATTAATTATTCATTAGCCTATAAAATACCAGCCAACCTAGGCATGATCTCTTTATTTTAATCTTTCTTCTTTTTTTTCTTTCTTTTTTTTATTGATTTTTATTGAGCTATGCATTTTTCTCTGCTCCCCTATCTACCTTTCCCCTCCCATTCAACCCTCCCCCAAGGTCCATATGCTCCCAAATTATTCAAGAGATCTCTTCTTTTTATACTTCCCATGTAGATTAGATCCAAATATGTCTCTCTTAGGGTTCTCATTGTTGTCTAAATTCTCTAGGATTGTAATTTCTCTGCTGGTTTTCTTTGCTTTATGTTTAAAACCCACTTATGAGTGAGTACTTGTGATAATTGCCTTCCTGTGGCTGGGTTACCTCACTCAAAATGATGATTCTTGGTTCCATCCATTATCCTGCAAAATTCAAGATGTCATTATTTTTTTCTATTGTGTAGTATTCCACTGTACAAATAGGCCTCATTTTTCTTATCCATTTCTAGATTGAGGGGCATTTGGGTGGTTTCCAGATTGTCGCTATGACAAACAATGCTGCTATGAACATAGTTGAGCACATGTCCTTGATACATGATTGAGCATCTTTTGGATATATACCCAAAAGTAGTATTACTGGGTTATGAGGAAGGTTGTTTCCTAATTTTCTAAGAAATTGACAGACTGACATCCAAAGGGGCTGTACCAGCTAAAAGGCAGCTGTAAAGTGTGTGCTTACTCTTACTTTGCCTCTTGATTCCAGCTGCTAGATGAGTTCTTGTTCCTTATTCACGCAGAAAATTGTGATCTAGGGCAGTGATCTGTGAGTCAACCCTAAGTAAATAACCCTTCATTATATGTAATTATGAACTAGTGTGGGGTTATTATATAATTTCTGTTATCAGTACATTTTCTTCTGACTTCTATTTCTCTGGTTCCAGAAGAAAACCTGGAACTTACATTGCCATATAGTATCTGTTCTGCCCATCTGTTTCTTAGGCCATTTTGTCAATTATTGCCTCTGGATATTTTACACTGTCATTGTACTTATTGTATATAGTTTTTTATATTAGCAATAGCCTTCTTTTTTATTTCAGACAAGAGGAGAAAATTATGATATTTCATTTATATTTTAAGAAAAAAGCTTACCCGAAAATCAGAGATCAAAACAACTGCCCTGGTAAGTCTTATAGAACAGGAAGTAGTGAAATACACCTTTAATCCTAGTAGACACATAATTTACCATAGAAATTGGTTATTAGTGGTGTATACTTTTAATCACAGTACTTGAGAGGAATATAAGATGGGAAGAAACAGCTCTCAGTCAGTCTCATTCTGAGATTCCTGGAGGCATGATCACCATGTCAGATTGAGGTAGAGGTAAGAGCCATTGACTGGTTGTTTTGCTTTTCTGAACTTCAGTTTGAATCCCAATACCTGTCTCGGTTTTTATTAATCATGCTATACTGATTCTTTCCTCCAGAAATCAGGCCACACACACTGTTTGCTATAGGAAGAACTGATGGCCCCTGCTGTAGGAAAGCAGGTTGAGTGGTAAAGGGAAAAGGAAGCCAACACACTCTTCCATAAATTTACGGTACTCCAAACAGTTCCTTTTTTGTGAATAGTGACATGTAAATCAAGTCAGACTAAATCAAGTGGGGTAGAACTTTCAATGATCCCAAGAAAAGTTCCTTTCTTTCTTTGGAAATGGTTGCATAAGTCTGTTTCTACAGGAATCCCATAATTCTGTAAATGAGAACAGTCTCTCCCACGCTCCCAAGTTACATTATCTCTCTAATCTAGTTCCCCTCAAGGCTTTAAAAGAAAATACTCTGTCCCTTTAAGACCACATTGTATTTTTCTCTGTGATGATCTATCTCACCTAAATCCATTTTCACTTCAAGGCCCAAAATCCTTTACCACATTGTCAAGAGATACTCTCTTTATAACAACTCCCCTAACATACAGTTCTATGTCAACTCCTTTCTGAAACAAATTAGCCTGCATGTTTATTTAAAACACATTCATGTCCTAAAATTCTCTGACTGACAAAACCATAGAAAGATTAGTTAACCTCTATAAAGTCAGACTCTCAGAAATGCAAAGATTGGTGGTGGACGAGCTGCCAAAGCGATGACTTTAATTTTAGCTACATAGTTTAGTAAATTAAAGACTCATGTAGTTAGAAAAAGAGAGATATACAGGAAAGATAGATTCACATGAGGAAAATCTCTAAATGATTTACTGTGTGTTTAAAAAATATGGATGGTTGGGAGATAAAAACAGAATAAAATCCTTTTACAAAAAAAAAACAGCTAAGTTGGATATAGTGGCACACACCTTTAATCTCAGAACTTGGGAAGTAGAGACAGGGAGATCTCTGAGTTCTACAGAGTGAGTTCTAAGACAGCAAAAAATACACAGATAAACCCTGTTCTCAAAAAAATAAAATAAAAATAACTCGAGTTTAAATAAATCAATATAAATGTGGAAAACACATAGACAATTTGAATGCTCTATGTTACTGTGCAGTTTTTGAATGGTTTGATGGCTGAGAAAGAAACAACAGCTGCTAAAAGGCATTTGATTGCAAATGCTACTGGATTAATCATATAGTATAAGGGGCCACACCCCAGTGGGCGGGACAGCTCTGCCTGTAAGTCTTCTTACAGCACCTCCCCCACTTTTTAAATAAGAGAATTATAAGCCTAATACAAAATTACATACAACAAGAAAAAAACATATACAATAATTATCCTAACCAGCTAGTTTATGTCTTATATAATAAATAACTTGGCCAAGTCAAGGGATGCATGTAACTGCAACTATCTAATCTTCAAACCTATTGAAGACCTGAGAATGGAAATAATATTACTTGAGTAAGTAGAAAGTGCAATCAAGCAACACCCAAAATGTGCAACAAATTACAAAGACAACTGGCTAAATGGGAAATCACCAAAAATCACTTTGGAACTTTGAAACAACCAACTTTATGTAAGGCTTATAATAACTCAGAGACCATTTTCAGAGGCAGGTAAGTTTTCAAATCTGTCTTACTCTGTCTTTGCAAGATTTGACATCCCTGCTTATCTATTTACGGATACTATGTATATTGTCACTGGTTGAGGCATGAGTGTTTCTTTGCCCAAAGACCAGTTCTGCCAAGAAGAAAACAAGCTCCAAGTGGAGTGTCTTTTGTACTCAACATTCTCTAGGGAATAGATCAGTGCTGCCAGGAGCAATTGAGTCTCACTTCAATAGAAGCCTAAGTTATTTAAATGCCATATTTTACTGCTCTTTGAAGTGATTGAAGATTACCTATCTATGCAGAATATAATCTCAATGTAGCTGAAGAACCTGATTAGTCTAACTTTAAGTGTGACATCATAGAAGACTACTGATCTATAATTCGTAATAAATATATAACTTAAAGTCTAAGACTTCACATTAGAATATTAGACAATAAACAAGCATGGAAGCTTGAGGACAATGACCTCAAAATTTAAACAATGTATTAGTATCATGATCAGAAGTAGAAATGTACGTTGCAATATGATAAATATATATAAATAAATAAAAATGTTTCAAACAGAGGTAGAAGCATGCATGCATACACTATTCAATATAATTTGACTGTATCAATATACAAGAATTTATATCAATGTAATTACCAATAAATAATAACTCACAAGTATTCACTATATTATTTACTATTATTATTAGTATGAGTAAGCTCACACTAATCTATTATCCCATCCAATTTTCCTTTTATTTTTGTATTTGAGACTGTAGAATTTCTCCCAAACCCCCAACCCTATATCAATTATAACCAACCCCTAAATGATGTCCCTAACGCTGAGGACAAACTTTGTTGGGAGAGGGGACATTGTCTTCTAGAATTATTTCCAGCTGTCATGGGGGTGATGTTCTTTCTATGGAATCCAATGAAAGTAAAATGATGTTTAAGTTTAAGGATTACTGTCTGGTAAAATTGCAAATAGTCTCTGAATATATGGCAGGGATTTTCTTAGCTTCATATTTGGAGGTCTTACCAGATCCTTGTAGAAAATTCCACCATTTCACCTAACTAAGATGGAACAATTTTGAGCAGCTGGTATCAAACAGGTCTTTCAGTAGCACTCTCAGGGTTTTGACATCATATCAACCAAATGGAGTTGTTGTGTGGCCCCATCTTCTTCCTGGAAACTTCAAAGATTACTGCAGGAAAATTCATTGTTCATTGTGGAAAAGTTGAATAATATTATATAGACATATATATTCAATGAAAGTTATGACATAGACAAAAATAGAAATAAAGAAATGTAAAATTTTTCTAAATTCTTTTTACTTTCTCTCCCAATCATGGCTCCTGACATGAGACAGAAACTCTGAATTTTTATTTTAACAACATGCTTGTATTTTGAGAAGGACAGAGAAAGTGTCCAACTTCAAAGCCAGCAATAAATATTCATATATATATGTAATGTTTTATCATGTATAGTTATGAGTCATATTCATTTTTCTTGATAGTCCTTATTGGATAGATTGGATAGTTGTTTTTCCTTCTGTCAGTGTCCAAATATCCATGGTCTCTTGAATTTTTGAAGATGAGCATTTTCCTGCATAGATAATAACAGAACTCTGCTCTAACCTTTATGTGATTTCTTTACCATCTGTATGGCTGTCACTATTGTGTCATCTCTCTTTTTCAAGAGGTTTCTCCTTTTCACATTAATTCTTTTTTAAATTGATGGTATCCATAGTTTTTCTTCTCCTTTGGAAAAAGAGCAAAACCCCTTCCCCTGACTTCCATTGTGAGGTCATCATAATCTTGCTATAAAGTGGTTGATTTAATTCAGATGTCTTTTCTATTATCCAAATTCTCTCTGCAGCTCTTGTCCCTTCCTCATTAATATTAAAAAATGTAAAGTTAATAAAGTATTATGATATCTATTTCTGGGGGGCATTTTCCACTCCTCTCTGAATTTAACATATCCCTTAAGTTTGATTTGACTTTTCTATAACTGCCTGACCTGGGGGATTGTGTGGTATACCTGTAATATGCTTAATATGATAATAAATGATAAAAATAGTTTCATTTTCCTAGAGACATATCCTGGACCACTATCTGTCTTTATTTTTGCAGGTATACCCATGATGATCATAACTTCTAATAAATGTGAGATTACTGAATCAGCCTTATCTGAGTTTAAAGAAGATTCCCACTGAAAACCTGAATATGTTTTAATGGTATTGTGTACATATTTTAATTTTCCAAATTCTGAAAAGTGGAACACATCCATCTACTAGATGTCATTTCTTTGAGTACTGTTTGGATTAGTCCCTGGCTGTAGCAGTGTTTGGTTATAAAAAGAGCAAGCAGGGCATCTCTTTATAATCTTCTTAACTTGTTGCCATGTAATAGGGAACTCTTTCTTTAAACCTTTGCTATTGACATGATGTGTTTTTATGAAATCTAGGGCCTGAAACACACTTCCAATCAATAATTGATCAGGTTCTGCATCACCTAGTGATAGAGGACCTTGAAGACCCATATGGGATCAGATGTATTATATATATATAACAAAGCCTGTTCCTGATTATGTCTTGCACCAGGATAAATAATGAAGTCAATTCTGTGTCATCTGCTATAAATTCAATGGTTTCAATCTGTAAGATTATTCTTTCTGCATATTGTGAATTAGTAACTATATTAAGAGGTTCTTTAAAATCCCTTAGCACCACGAGAATAGCATATAATTCTGACTTCTGGACAGAATTATATGGGTTTTGTTTCACCTTACTACAAATGGTGTCCAATGTGGATAACTGAATCCACAGAAAGCCTGAGAAAGCTTGGGAAAGAATAGAGTAAGCATGTTTCCTGTTTCTGGCTATGAATAGCAATGCTGTTATGAACATAGTTGAACACATGTCTTTGTGGCACGATTGAGTATCCTTTGCATATATACCCAAAAGTGGTATTACTGGGTAGTGAAGAAGGTTATTTCCTAATTCTGATAAATCTCCAGACTGACATCTAAATAGATTTTACCAGCTTACATTCCCATCAGCAATGTAGGAGTGTTCCCTTTACCCTACAACCTTTCCAGCATAAGTTGTCATTAGTGTTTTTGATCTTGGCCATTCTTACAGGTGTAAGATGGAATCTCAGATTTGTTTTGATTTGCAATTTTCTGATGATTAAGGATGTAGAACATTTCCTTAAGTGCCTTCCAGCCATTTTAGATATCTATTGAGAGTTGTCTGTTTAGTTATGAACTCCATTTTTAATGGATTATTTGTTCTTTTGATTACCTGGTGTAGGATGGTCTTCTGTCTCTGTGTTACTTACATTGGTTAAATAAAGATACTGCCTTGGCCTTTTGGTAAGGCAGCCCTTAGGTGGGTGGAGTAGACAGAAAAAAATTCTGGGAGGAAGAAGGAAGGCAGAGAGAGCTGCCATGGAGCCAGCTGCCAGGTCAGACATGCTGAATCTTTCCCAGTAAGCCACCTGTGGTGATATACAAATTATTAGAAATGTGCTGAATCAAGATGTGAGAGTTACCCAATAAGAGGCTAGAAATAATGGAACAGACAGTAATTTAATTAATACAATTTGGTGTGGTCATTTTGGGTATAAACTAGCCAGGTGGTGGGGATGCAGCCCTCCACAACTCCTTACAACATAGTGGTGCTCCAATGAAATAACCAACTCTATGTAAAAACTGAGAGGGCTTAAAAAGGAATTCTAGACACAAATATAGAGTTTAACACAGCCTTTTGCTGTTTGCTGTTGGGCTTGCCACAAAGAAATTTTCCTGACTCAGCAGCAGGAAAAACCTGGCCGTTTTAAAATGCCAGCTTCTGGGCTGTGCCACCAGCATGACCTCTGTCATTTGCAGGAGACAGAGAATTTATATGGGGTCTGTGAGTAAAATGCTACGGGTTCCTTGATGGCAAAGTGGACTTGCTGTATAGATGGAACTGTGTGCATCTCAGGGGCACCAAATGGCTCTGAGGCAGGAGCTTCTCCAGCTCTGCTCAGTCATGCTGAACTGTGCTGAACTCAGGCAGGAACTATTGTAATTATCATAATAACAGCACAGGTAAGGTTTAGACCTGGCAGGAAACAGGCGGTACCATATTACCACTACATGGTACAACTTAAATTTTTAAGAAGTGCTTAACATTTCAAGAAGTGCTCCTGGATAGTAAAGAATTACAGGTTCACAATAGGACAGATTCAGACATAAAAGACCTCTAAATGGGTCATACTTTTAGAAAAACATAGGCTTGGGAGAGAGAAGAAATCATGTATAAAGAGCCATAAAAAGTTAATGTTTAAAAAAAGTGGTAAGGCCTTTAAAGAGACAGAGTACAGATAGTCATAGATTAAAAGAGGTAAAGAAAAATAAGCCTTGTCAAAATGGAAAATCCATGAATGAGTTTGGACTGTAATTCTTTTTCTTGGTTGAGTCTTTGTGTGGTTTTGGTATCAGGGTAACTATGGGGGGGGGAGAGAAACAAGAGGATGGAAGGAGGTAGAAATTATAAATAAATAAATAAAAATATAAAAAATGGAAAATTCACAAAGAGTCTGGATTATTTTCATTGCATTTTCTTTGAAATTTTTGACTGTAAAGGAGCTAAGCACAGAGTCACATCTCATTGTGTGGGCTGCTAAGATAAACCAGAATGTATATTATAAAGGTATCTTGACTTCAAAATTTGGGTATAAGGATATGATGCTTTGGAAAAGAGGGTCTTCTTTTGTTTACACAGAGGATGAGACCCTGTGGATTGCTTCTAAACCCCGCCCTCCTGAAATGTTGCTGTGACCACCTTCAGAAAATCATTTAACTCAAGTGCCAACTGAGATGAACCTGGCATATAGGATATACCATGAAAGACCTGATTAACAGTGCCCCCATATAGCACAAAGCAGTTTGGAGAGAAATAATTGCACCTATATTCCCAAATATTGTTTATAAATGTTCTTTTACATTTAAAGGGGGATATGATATAGAGATGAATATTTTATATTGGTATAGATTTTGCTTTATTAATATAAATTTAAGGTCAATTTTGTTATATTTATATGTATTTCTGATCTTGATTAAGATATTGTGATTGTATAGTTCATTTAAAAATGTAATGTATATTTAGAAAATATAGGTTGTTAATGGATAATCATCGATAATGATCAAGCTTGTAGTCATGTTAGTTAGATTTGCTAGATATATAGAGATATGTTTCAGTTAGATAGGCATTCTTCCTATCTTTCAAAGACTATAGAATATGACATTTAGTGTTTTAATAACTTAGCATTTTTTATGACAATGAGACACATCTGCTCCTGGCAGCACCAATCTACTTCAAGAGGAAGATAGGCATTGAAGAGACTCCTTATGGAGTTGGTTAGCCATTTAGACATGAAATTGCTCTTACCTAGACTGATGTGTAAACTGGATATGAAGAACTCGCAGAGAGAGGACTGCTGAACTTGCCTAAAGTTGGGATGATCCTTCAGGGTTCCTGATTCATGAAAGAGTCTGTGAGACATTCTGTAGGACACAGAAAATGTGACTGAACTGTCTTTGTAATTTTTCATGGAAAAATCTGCTGGAAACTATGGGCCTGAAGGCTGAAGATGGATGCCCCAATAGTATAAAAGAACTTTGGGTGACTGTCCAGGCAATGAGAGGTCTCTGTTATTTCTAGAGTTTTGGAAGTTGTTTACTTATGTAATATTATGTCATTCGGGAGTCTTTGATGGAGTTGAAAAATGGTTAGTTATAGTTATAGTTTTCCTTTCTTATGATAAAAGATAAAATAGATATAAATATTGTAACAGTAATTCTTGCTTTATGACTGTTTTGATATAAGTAATTATACTATGTTATATTTAAAGCCTTTCTTGTTTGTTTAAACAGAAAAAAAGGAAAATGGTAGGAGGGTCTTCTGTCTATGTTTTACTTACATTGGTTAAGTAAATATACTGCCTTGGTCTTTTGATAGGGCAGTCCTTAGGTGAGTAGAGTAGACAGAACAGAATTCTGGGAGGAAGAAGACAGGCAGAGAGAGCTACCATGGAGCCAGCCACCAGGTAAGACATGTTGAATCTTTCCTGGTAAGCCACCAGTGGTGATATACAGATTATTAGAAATGGCTTGAATCAAGATGTGAGAGTTAGCCAATAAGAGGCTAGAAATAATGGGCCATACAGGAATTTAATTAATACAATTTGGTGTTGTTATTTCAGGTATAAACTAGTCAGATAATGGGATGCAGCATGCTGCACCTTCTTACAACAATTACCAATTTCTTGAGTTCTTTGTATATTTTGTAGATCAGAGGTCTGTCTGATGTAGGGTTGGTGAAGATCTTTTCCCATTTTTTAGGCTGTGATTTGGTCTTATTGACCATGTCCTTTGCTTTACAGAAGCTTTTCAGTTACAAGAGGTCCCAGTTATTAATTGTTTCTCTCAGAGTCTGTGCTTCTGGGGTTATATTTAGGAAGTGTTCTCTTGTGTCAATGTGTTCAAGTGTACTTCCCAGTTTCTCTGGGAATTGAAGAAGACACCAAAAAGTGGAAAGAACTCCCATGATCTTGAGTAGGTAGAATTAACATAGAAAAAATGTCAATCTTATAAAAAACAATCTACATATTCAATGAAATGCCTATCAAAATCCCAGCAAAATTCTTCACAGACCTTGAAAGAACAGTAGTCAATTTCATATGGAAATGCAAAAAATAAATAAATAAATAAATAAATAAATAAAATAAACCAAAAAACAAAACAGGATATCCAAACAATCCTTTACAATAAAAGAACTTCTGGAGGCATCACAATCCCTAACTTCAAACTCAACTACAGAGCTACAGCATTAAAAACAGCCTAGTACAGGCAAAACAAAAATCAGACAGGGGGAGCAATGGAACCAAATTGACGACCTACATATTAATCCACACACTTTCAGCAACCTGATTTTTGAATAAGGAGCAAAAATATTAAATTAAAAAAAGAAAGCATATTTAAAAACTGGTGCTGGCATTACTGGATGTTAACATGTAGAAGAATGAAAATAGACTATATCTATCACCATGCAAAAATCTCAGTTCCAAATGGATCAAAGACCACAACATAAAGCCAGCCACAACGAACCATACAGAAGAGAAAGTGGAATGGATTTTTTTTTTTTTTTGCCAAACAAACAGAGCAAAATCTTATATCCTTTTGTAGGAATGGTTTCTGGTATGATTTTAAAAGCAAAACTGGGATTTTTGTCAATTAACAGAAATGGACAGAACAGCAATTGTAGTACCTCTTACTAATGCTGAAACTTCCTACTTACAGAGAAAAAAATGAACATTGGCAAGAAGTTTATAGTATCTTTTTGTAGAGATTACCAAAAGATATTGCTAAAATAATAGACTTCAATTTACCAAAAGAACCTATCAGGTCCTTCTTCACTTTGGATACGGAACATAAACAACTTGAGCCCCTACATTCAATACTGATGCAAATAAACCAGGAATGGTGTTTTATAAGTTAGGAAATTCAAGCAATATAGCTCAAATCCCTTATGAGTCTGTCCAAATGTCTAAATTATAAGCTATTCTTCTGGTATTATTAATTTGACAGAAAATTCTCAATATAGTTACTGACCTCAACATGCAGAAAGGGTACTTTTCCATATTGAATCTAATAAATTTATTACTGATGATTGAATATTAACACCTGTATTGACACAATTACAGGGAATAGTCAGGAATAGCAATCATTCCACATATAACACTCATTTCAGATCCCATATGGGTGTACCCAGCACTCTAGTGCAACATAATGAAAAAAAATAATCATCAATAAATAAGAAATGTGATGGAAGTAACACGATTTCATGAGAAACACCATGTCATTGACAAGGGTTTGAAAAAGAAATTGTCTTTTACTTGGCACCAAGTCAAAGAAATTATAAAGAAATGTCTTAATTGTTATTTGTATAACCAAACCCAAAGGACAGAAGGAGTTAGCATAAAGGGAACTCAAAGAAATGAAATTTGTAAAATGGATTTGTTTCATTTTACAAATATGAAAAATTAAAATATACAGTACCATGGATATCTATTCAAGATTTCATAGGGCAACTGCTTTGAGTTTCTGTAAAGGCTGATGCTTTAATTAAACATCTCATAGAAGCTATAGCCATCATTGTAATGTGACACACGTATTTAATTCTGACACTGAAGAAGCAGAGGCAGGTGGATCTCTGTGAGTTTGAGGGCAGCCTGGTCTACAAGAGCTAGTCAGGAGGGCAACAAATGTATAGAAAAACCCTGAATCAAAAATACAAAAAGGAACAGTGACAATACATATGTTTCTAGTAAAGGAAACAGTTTTTCTGCATATTACACCATAAAACATATTACAGATATACCTCAAAATTCTACAGGGCAAGCAGTTATATAAAAATCTACTTTTATTTTAACACAAATGATGAATAAGCAAAACGACAGGATAATGACAACTAACAAAATATTGGACAATACTTTATTTACTTTAAATTATCTATGCCATTGAAAGGTGAACAACAGCTGCAAAGAAACATTGGATAATAGAAAAAAGGAACAGTAAGCTGAAGCAGCTGGTATTCTTCAAGGATCTGTTGTAAGAGGGTGAAAGCCAGTGTATGTGTTGTGTTTGGAAGAGGTTTTGATTCTCTTTGCATATGAAAAAAAGCTATGGATATGATCAAAAGTGGTAAAGGTTTGATTCTAACAGGAGAGACTTCTTAAGGAGGAGAGGTGATAGTTCATCAACTGATGTGATCATTCAACCTGATAAAAGGGAAAACTCAACAAATTACACTTGCGAGAGGATTGTTTTTTTTTTTTTAATCTTTCCAGGAAAAAAAAAAAGCAAGTGAGGAATCTAAAGACGTTTGAACACCTAAAGCATTGAGAAAAGAAAGAAAAACCATCCGGAGAAAATGAAAACCATTAAAGCAGTAATCTGGCCTAATGGTATATAATAATTTTTACAGTGTAAAATTTCAAAATGTCTGTTTTTTTCCAGTCTCTAAGTAACAGATGGTTTTTATCTAGTTCCAGCTCAATTAAAGATTAAATTCTGCTTTCCAATTAGAGTATGGCTCTTTCTTGTCTAACCCAAACATGTTAACAAAAATTTCAAAATCTCTGTCACATCTCTTCATAGTCAATTGGTATGAGACAGAAGGAAATCAAAATTCTAGAAACTAATATATTTTTAACTAATCTCATATATCTCATACTTATTTTGACTCTTTAAAACTTTTTTAGTTAAAAGTACTACTTTAAAATTTAAACTTTCAGTGTTAATTTTAATTGCATTATTAAATTCTAACTAATTCTAACCTTAGGTTTTATGTAGCGTCCTATACGTGATTTCACGATTGAATTTAAACAGATATTTAGGAAATAATCCTGGATATCCCAGGTAAAATTAATAAAACATAGTACTTTAACCTCTCTAAGATTTAAAGCATTTATAACTTAATATATTTAAGTTTTTCAGTGAACAATAAATAATCCTATTAATGATTCTGAAGTCTCCAAAAGTATGATGGGAGCCCCACAACAATTATTGTACCAGGATTGTCATAATGCAACTAAGCTCATAAACACCACCCTAAGATTGGCTTTAGATGGCAAACTGCTCAAGATAAAACCAATGGTCCCCTGAATTTGCTATCTTGCTCCATACAACATGAAGAAATTAGAGACAAGAAAAACAAATTCTTCAGGTGTGGGATTGATGTTTTTCAATGTCCTTGGGTTCTGTTATTTGTCATTATGTGGAGGTTGTTAGTAACAAGTTGCTAACAAGTATATTTAAAAAGCTGGTTAGAGCTAGTTCCAGGACAGGCTCCAAAACCACAGAGAAACCCTGTCTCGAAAAACCAAAAAAAAAAAAAAAAAAAAA
>NW_026068302.1:456195-457900 GCF_014885135.2 Alexandromys fortis
TCCAGACAGACGCAGGTTAAGATCCTCTCTGGTAAGCCAGCTCATGGGCTACACAGAATATTAGAAATGGGTTAGAACAATATGTAAGAGCTAGCCAATAAGAAACTGGACCTAGCCGGGCCAGGCAGTGTTTGAAAGAATACAGTTTCCGTGTAATTATTTCTGGGTATAAACTAGCCATGCGGGCGGCCGGGTGCCGGGGACGCAGCCCTGCCACTCCTATTTCAACAGTGAATTTTCAGTCCTTAAATGTTATGTCGGTTAATAAAGAAATCATATTAGTAAGGTTATACAGGTGTACATAGGTATACTTCAGAAAGATAAGCAATTTAAATTCTTCAAAGAACTATAGAACATGGCATTTGAAATGTTTTAATAACATAGACTTTTCTTGTCATGAGAATCATTTGCTCTAACAGCACCAATCTAAATGTAAGAGGCTGATAGGCATTGAAGAATCTCCATGTGTAGTTAGGTCTTTGAAGTACTTGGTAGCCATTAGTGCAAGAACCTGCCCTTGCCTCAACTACTGACAGTGTACTGTCTAAACTAGATAATCAAGACCCAAAGAAATGCAACTGCTGAACTACCAAGATAGTTTAGACAGTCCATCAAAATTTCCTGCTTCTAAAAAAAAACCTGTCAGATATTCTGTGCTTGTAAGCTAAAGATCAATGCCCCACTGATGCAGAGGAAACTTGCGTGATTGTCTACAAATATAGTAGTTTCTAACACTTCTCTCATATTTTGCAAGTTACTAGCTTGTTCTTCCTGCTTACTCAAGTAATATTATTTCGTTCTTGGCCTTTGATTATGATGAAGACTAGATGGCGACAATTACATTCTCATGAATCTTTGCAAAAGGCGTATTAGTTACTAAACATTGGACTCTTCATGAGAGGACAGTTAATGGAGTAATCTCTGTAAATTTGTCAATTACTTCGGGACTGAACATTGAGAATGTATTTTTTTACTTGATAATTGTTCTTGTTGAATGTAGTTTCAGTTTTGTTAAAGCTGATGAATTTGCTTTCTTTTAGGACAATTATTGATGATAATTGTCATTGTATATAGTTTTTTTGTATTAGAGTTAGAACCTTTCTTCTTAATTGAAATGAAAGTCGGTGTTACAGAAGCCTGTCAGTGGTCCAAGACAAAAAAAGAGGAGTGTTTTGGTCCAAGAGACAGGGTTTTCATTGAGGATGGACATGAACAAGGGGCAGGCATCTTTCCAAGTCAAGAACAAATAGTGGATGGTATAAGTGGTGACTTCATGACTCAGTTCAAGGTCCTCCCTTTGACTTTTAACATTTCTTTATTAATTTTGTTTGATAATAAATTGTAAACAAATAATTTATCATTCTCTTGATCAAAAAGAAATTATGTATTCATGGAAACTTATACTTTAAGCAAAAGGAATAAAATCATGTATTATTTTGAATGATATTGGTGTTTAAGAAGTTGATCTACATATTTTCCTAATAACTCTTTTGACACGTTTGGCATGCAACTGTATGTTTATGAAAATGCAAAGTGTATTATACACACACAGCTTTAGAATATCATTATGAGATTGAGTTACTATTCTTACATAAAAGGTAATAATTCAGTTTCTCTACCTAAAGTTTTGGAATGACAAAAGATAGTGACCCTCCTTTTAATAACTGAGATGCAGAATATATTTTTCTGAAATTTAAAACTTATA
>NW_026068302.1:463368-467058 GCF_014885135.2 Alexandromys fortis
ATATATTTGTATGGGCATAAAATCTTCTATTTAGAAGAGCTGATATGTTAATATTTCATTGGGGCTGCAGAAATGGATCAGCAGTTAAGACTACTTGTTTCTCTTTCAGAGGACCTGGTTTTGGGTCTGAGCATTCATATAGTAACTAACAACTATTTATACTTCTAGTTCCAGATATTCTCCTCTCCTGCATAGGCTCTAAATGCATGTAGTAAACAGTCATTCATGAAGGCAAAATCCATTTACACAAAATTAAATAAATAATTGTTGTTAAATGTTAGACCAATGAAAGCTGACCTTATTGGATCACACTGTGCAATATGAAAGGGCCACATGATACAACATGCACCCCTAAAGTTGCTTTCTGGCATGAAATTGATTCCCTATCAAGAAACTGACAAGAACATGCTGACTCATTTTTACTCTTAAATGGACTTCAGAGAACAGTGGATGCTGACTTGAGTTGTGAAAATACACAAAGTTATATTGGACTATAATCTGAAAACATACATAGTTTCTTTAAAGTTTATGTAGTTTATGGCAGGTAAAATGAAGTATTTATTTATGTGCTGGAGTATGTGTCTAGGGCTCAAGCATGTCAACAAGTACTCTACTACAGAGTTGTATGACAGCTTTGAATCTATATTTGTAGGCTACAGGTTGCCAAGGATGAGGTATTAGTTAAACTATGGAGCAACTGTCTTCTAGCAATATTCCAGCAGGCTTCATAGTTGGACAGATATAAATATGGATATGGCTATAGATATGAAGGTAGACATGAAGAAAGGATTTTGGTATGTGGGGAGTTTGAGGGAAATTGTGAGGAGACTCAGAAATGAATAAATCAATGCATATATGTGTGAAATTGTCAAAGTTTTATTAAATATGAGAAAAAAGGCTTAAAATAACTAATGATGATAAGATATTAAAGACAAAGAATATAAGAAATATGTTTTTTCCATGTATTTAGTCTTTTTAGCTTTTTTTCCCTAAGAATAATGTAATTGCAGGTATATGCCTGAAAATTATTTGCCTAATAAAAATATTTTACCTCTTGAGTAAATTATGATATTTTATTCACAAATTGTCATATATTATTGGCGTTTTTGATGTTTGTTTTTTAACCTCTCTGATGCATCCAATTACAAACTATGTCTTTCAGCTTAGTGTTATAGATTCTAGAGTTTCATGGAACATCTGTAGAGATTATCCTCTCTTCTTATAAAAGGAGATATTATAGCTATTAGAACTGGTGATAATGTTGGTTTAGACAGACAAATCCTGTTAATTAGTAAGCAGAGGACTCTTCTGGAACAGAAGGCTGTTTGATAAATTATTTAGAATACTGACAGTCATGAAAATTTATGGTTTCATTATGACATGCAGCTTTGTCAATATTATAAATAAATGTGGTTAGCATGTGTCTATACATATAAATTTTACTGTATCATGGCATATCAATTATACTGTTCTTTCTAATATTAGATTCACGGCCATCCAATTAATTATGCTAACAGTAGTTTAAGTGTCAAAATTTCAGAACGACACCACAATGTCATTTCTTTTCTTTTTTCTTGTGTGTGTGTGTGTGTGTGTGTGTGTGTGTGTTTTCGAGACAGGGTTTTTCTGTAGCTTTGGAGCCTGTCCTGGAACTTCCTTTGTAGACCAGGCTGGCCTCGAACTCACAGAGATCCGCCTGCCTCTGCCTCCTGAGTGCTGGGATTAAAGGCGTGTGCCACCAATGCCTGGCTTCACAATGTCATTTCTATGAATCTCCCACTATGCTACTTCCATGAGCATCACTGTAGTTTACATAAAAAAAAATTGTGAAAGGAGGAAAAGAAGAATATGATCTAGGTAAAATAATAAAAATTTGCACAGAGCATTTAAAAATAGCAAATTAAGAGTCTAAAATTTAAGGTTCTACTATTTGGAAGGTTTAATAATTCCTCAACTTGTGGAACATCTTAACATTTTGTACTTACCTTTCTAGTTAAAATTCAACAAAATTTAAGAATCAATGAGTGATGGAAAGATTGCTCTAAGGTATACATAAATTATTTAAAAAAATTTCATATGCTGATTAGGACCAGGTACACATTTATAAAAATTCTAGGAAGATGAAAATCATGAACATCTGGACCCTAAGAAACCATTGTATTTATAGGACTGTCCAAGTCGAGGAAGAATGTGAATTGGTTGACACTCAAGTGCCCAGAAGAACACCCGCCATGAAAACAGCAACTTCCTAACAGGTAATAGTGAACAGAGAGTGTTACATGTGAGAAAAGAACAAAGAACTCGTTTGCAGGTTCTCCTAGGCAGCTATCCTATAGGGCTCTGGTCAGAAAACACACGTGACATACTAAGAGCATGTTTATGTAGCTTTATCTTTTCATATATATTAATACTGAAAATCATGTCTTATGTGACATCTCCTGTTAAATCAGAAATATCTGGTAAATACAGCAAAATTGTGGGCAGAACTTCAGGGAAGAAGAAAAAAGGGGTCTCTCAAATGATAGTGGACTGATTCATAAATGGAGAAAGTGGGACCTTTTCTAATGAAACTGAATGAAGAGGTCTATAATTGCCATAGGTCTGGCCACAGTGCCCAGATTTCACTCATACATGCTCAGAATAAGAAAACAACAAAGAATAATTTCATGCTAAATATTTTATTGTAGTGTTGAAGGTTCTCTTACAACATCATTGCTCCATTGAAATGACATTAAAGGTAAATGTTTTCTACGCGGCCTGCAATAAACAAACAGATAAATGATGTCAGGGAGAAGAAAATTCAAGCCTGAAATACAAATATTTTCTGAGATTTCTGTTAGCTTTTTGGATATCTAACTGTGTTAGTGTTGAGACATTTGATGGAGAGTGACTTTAAATCACATTTGTCACAGAAATCAAGGGATAGAGGACTTTTAAGTTTTAGATGTGTAAGGTATTCATGCCTTTTGGAAGACTATGGTGATCTCTAGAGTTTCATACTTTGCTGTTGGCAGGAGATTCTTCATTTGTTCCCTATTTTCAGCCCCAAAATAAGCACGCAGAAACCATATTTTTTAAATCACTGCTTGGCCAGCAATTTAAGCATATTGCTACATACCTCATATATCCTAAATAACCCATCTACATTAAATTGTTCATCTCCACAAGGTCCTGACCTACCAGCAAGTTTCCAGTTGGGGGCTCGTTCCTTTCTCCTCTGGCAACTCCGTGGCTTCTCACTGACTCTGACTTCTTTCTTCCAGCATTCAGTTTAGTTTTCCTGCCTAGCTCTATTCTGCCCTATCTATAGGCCCAAAGAAGCTTCCTATTAACCAACGTTATTCACAACAGGCAGAGGGAATCTCACATCTTTTTTAGAATGATAAAGATTCCTTATTACTTTTGTAGTGTTGATGAACCTTTTATTTATGCAGAAAATTTCTAGAGGTTACTTGCCTCTTCATCACCGCTGGGTCCCTCTTCGCTGGGGCCCTCTTCATCACTGCCGGGTCCCTCTTCACCAGGGCCCTCTTCATCACCTGGGCCCTCCTCATCACCGCCCTCACCCTCCTCTGGTGGGCCTTCTGGTTTTTCAGGTTTAGGAGGGCGAGGTTTCTCCTCACCTCCCTCAGGGGGTGGGCGATGTGGTTTTCCAGGTTTAGGAGGACGAGGTTTCTCCTCATCTCCCTC
>NW_026068302.1:467818-468978 GCF_014885135.2 Alexandromys fortis
AGTGTTTAAAAGAATAAAGTTTGTGTGTTGTTATTTTGGGCATAAGCTAGCCAGGCGGCTGGGGTGCTGGGGACGCAGCCGCACCGCTCCTATTTCTCCAGATGGCGCCCAACGTGGGGATAACTGAATCCACAAAAAGCCTGAGAAAGCTTGGGAAAGAATGGAGTGAAGCATGTTTTCTTGGTAGCAGAAATTTCTTGGGTCTGCTGTGCTTGCTAGAGGCAAGCAAGCGCTCTCATCTAAGAAAGGCTTCCTGACTCAGCTTCAGCTACAAAACCCTGCAGATCATTAAGAGGTCCTGCCACGAAACACTTAAATGGTGTTGACGAAAGCTGAACGCGTGCCTTTTGGTTTTCAGCAGTAGCAGGAAAAAAAGCTGTGCTGTTTAAAAATGCCAGCTTTCTGGGCTGTCCTGCCAGGGCAAACTCTGACTGAGGCAGAAGGGCCGACTACCGAGAGAGGACTTGACTGTTGTCTGTTGTAGCTTGCTGGCTGGCAGGACCTTGAAACGCCATAGAATTGTGGCTATATACATGGCTATAGCCTGTATCTCGCCATGAGGCTGGAAAGCTAAGGAATGGACTGGATCTATCTGGCAAAGCCATGGCTTTAATCCTACTCATATTGCTCAGTAATTTAAAGGCTCGTGTGGTCAGAAAAAGAGAGATACACAGGAAAGAAATTCAAAGACAAAGAAAATTTTAAATGATTTACAGTGTTAAAAAATGTATACAGACTAAAAGTCAAAATTCTTATAGTAAAAAAAATGTAAGAAAAAGAAAAGTTGTGTGTGGTAGTACATGCCTTTAATCCCAATGCTTGGGAGGCAGAGGGAGATTGACCTCTGTGACTTCAAGGTGTGGTAGCACACACCTTTAATCCCAGTGCCTGGAAGGCAGAGACAAACAGATCTCTGTGAGTTCAAGGTGTAGTAGCAAACACCTTTGCCTGGGAGGCAGAGACAGGTGGATCTCTGAGAGGTCAAGGACAGCCTGGTCTACAGAGTTATTCCAGGACAAAGATACAGAGAATATAAAATAAAAGTAAAAATAAATGAAATAGAGGTTAAAATAAAGCATACAAAGATGGAAAATACACAGAAAATCTTTATACTGTATGCTATTATGCTCTCTTTGAATTGTTTGAATGCTGAGGAAGGA
>NW_026068302.1:473859-475676 GCF_014885135.2 Alexandromys fortis
TACAGAGTTATTCCAGGACAAAGATACAGAGAATATAAAATAAAAGTAAAAATAAATGAAATAGAGGTTAAAATAAAGCATACAAAGATGGAAAATACACAGAAAATCTTTATACTGTATGCTATTATGCTCTCTTTGAATTGTTTGAATGCTGAGGAAGGACCAACAGCTGCCAAAAGATATTTGTTTATAAATGCTGCTGAACTTATCCAACATAGATATTTTGAAAATGCTTTGAAATTTGGATCTAAGGATATGATGCTTTGGAAAGGAGTTTCTTATTTTGTTTTCACAGAGGGTGAGAGTCTGTGGATTTCTTCTATTCCTATATGGTATGATGGACCACGCCCTCCTGAATGGTTGCTGTTAATACTTTCAGAAAATTGCTTCGTTCAACTGCCAACTGAGATGAAACTAACACACAGGTTATACCATGAAAGACCTAATTAACGATGCCCCCATTCAGCAGGAAGCAGTTTGGAGAGAAATAACTGCTCCCCTGTTCCCAAATATGGTTTATAAATGTTCTTTTACATTTAAAGGGGGATATGACATAGATATGAATGATTTGCATTAGTATAGATTTTGCTTTATTGATAGAGATTTAAGGTCAGTTTTATTATATGTATATGTATTTCGTATCTTTATTAAGTTATTGTGATTGTGTAGTTCACTTAAAAATGTAATGTATATAGGTTATTAATGGATAATCAATAATAGTCAAGCTTGTAGTCATGTTAGTTAAGTTTTTTAGATATACATAGATATATTTTAGATTGGCATTCTTCATATTTTTCAAAGATTATAGAATATGGCATTTTAAATGTTTTAATAACTTAGGGCTTTTCATGACAAAGAGACACTCTGCTCCTGGAAGCACCAGTCTACTTCAGGAAGAAGATGGGCATTCAAGAGGATCTTTATGAAGTTTGATAGCCATTTGGGCAAGAAAACTGCTCTTGCCTGGACTATTGCATAAACTGAACACAGAGAACCCGCAGAAAGAGGAATACTGAACTTGCCTAAAGTTGAGATGATCTTTCGGGGTTCCTGATTCAGAAAGATTCTGCATGCCATTCTTCAGGACAAGCAGATAGTGACTGCCTTTGAAATTTTCTGCTTTGTGGAAATGTCTGCTGGAAACTATGGGCCTGTAGGCAGAAGATGGATGCCCCAACGGTACAGAGGTACTTTGGGTGACTGTACAGACAGCAAGATGTCTCTTTCATTTCTAGAGTTTGAAAGTTGCTTATTTCTTGTTTGCTTAGGTAATATTGTATCTTTCTGGACTCTGATGAAGTTAAGAATAGTTAGCTATAGTTATAGTTTTCCTTAGTTATGATATAGATTATTGTAATTTTTACTTGATAACTGTTTTGTTACATGTAATTTTGCTATGTTAAAGTCAAAGACTTCCTTTTTGTTTAAACAGAAAAAGGGGAAATGATGGAGGAAGGTCATTGGTTAATTAAATAAAGAAATTTGCCCTGATAGGTTAAAATATAGGTGGGAAGAATAAACAGAATAGGATGCTGGGAGGAAGAGGAAGTGAGCTCAGACTTGACAGCTCTGCTCTCTGGAGCAGAGACGCCAGGCTCTGCTCTCCCAGGCAGCTCCGACCAAGGATGGATGTAGGCTAGACTCTACCTGGTAAGCACACCTTGGGGTGATTACACAGATTATTAGAAATGGGCTAGTCCAGGTGAGAGAGTTAGCCGAGAAGAGGCTGGATATAATGGGCAAGCAGTGTTTAAAAGAATACAGTTTGTGTGTTGTTATTTTGGGCATAAGCTAGCCAGGCAGCTGGGGTGCTGGGG
>NW_026068302.1:476430-494600 GCF_014885135.2 Alexandromys fortis
TCTCTTGGGTATATTCCCAAGAGTGGTATTGCTGGGTCCAGGGGTAGGTTAATCCCGAATTTCCTGAGGAACCTCCACACCACTTTTCACAGTGGTTGCACAAGTTTGCATTCCCACCAGCAATGGATGAGTGCACCCCTTTGTCCACAACCTCTCCAGCACAGGCTATCATTAGTGTTTTTTATTTTTGCCATTCTGACAGGTGAAAGATGGTATCTTAAAGTTGTCTTGATTTGCATTTCCCTGATGGCTAAGGAAGTTGAGCATGACCTTAGGTGTCTTTTGGCCATTTGAACTTGTTCTGTTGAGAGATCTCTGTTCAGCTCAGTGCCCCATTTTATAATTGGGTTGATTAGTCTTTTATGGTGAAATTCTGTAATGTAAGCAGTTGTGGTTTTTTACTCCCTCAGGTGATAATAGATGTATTCTGAATGGTTAGTGTATTTGCATTTGTTAGTTTGCTCTGGTTCTATGAAAATCAAACACCTTCTCATTGGAACCATGTAGTTGAAAGTTAACTATTGTGAATAATGCCTAATGTTATTGACAGGATAGTTTTCTATTGTCGGCAGACACAAGTTGGGCAGGATTTAGAGATGAGGGATCCTGACCAGGGCTGGCCTTGGTAAACTTTTTTTCTGGGAAAGTCAGAAGAGGAGAGGAAAATGTTTGGTATACATGTTCATGTATGGGCAGCTGAGAGGTTGGCTGTTCTTGCAGAACTCTGCCTTGTCCTTATCTAGGTGGGTCCTGGAATAGAGAAGCTGATTTTGCCAAATATCAGACAACTTTGATACCTTTTTTTTTGACCTTTTTCAGTGTTAGCAACTTGTGAAAGGGATCATTGTTTCAGGCTAGAAAAAATATCACCTAGAAACTCAGTGGAAATAATAAAAACAATTTGTGGAGCAGCTGAGGAGGAACACTGTCAGTCATTAATGTCTAAGGTGGGCCAAGAAATACACAATATGCCACAGGCTCATTGAGGAACTTGCAGTGGTTGTAGCAGTTGAGGATTGGCTTTTCCATATTATACATCTGAACCTGTTCTGATTACAATCATGAAGGATTTAAATTCATCAACTCACAAAGTTACTTCTATATCCTATTTATTACTGAACTACAGAAAATAACCACAATATAGACCAGTACATATGGAAGTTCCATTTTTAACTTGTGTAGATTCATTATTATGTTATGGGATGAGTCCAGATTGTCATCTGATTTTCACTCTCAACGACTTCCTCTTTTTTCATATTCTCATCAGGCTTTGCTGCTCTTTTCTCAAATCATGGTGACTATTGTGACTGATGTCAAGTGGAATAGCTTCACTGCTTTAAGTTGCATATCTATGAAAACTATGAGTGTTGAATGTGTAGAAATTATTTATTAGCTCTCTTTATTTTTTCCTATTGAGGCATACCCATTCAGGACTCGAAAAATGTCTTGGCTCATAACCAAGAATATAAGAGAAAAATCCTTTCAATGATTTTTTTAACTTTTATGAATTGAGAGTTTATAGATTCTGAATATTATTCTCCTCTGTGATATACAGGTGGTAATAGTTTTTATTTTACTCTACTAATTTTTTATTTTGCAGTGTGGGGCCCTTTAATTTCATCTAATCATATTTGTCATTTGGTGCCCTCTTTTCCCCATTTTTTTTTTGCTTTATAAATAATACCATTCAAAATTTTCACTTCCTCCCTTCCTCCAATTTCCCTCCTGCTTCCCAACTCATCATCCCACCTCCTTCTCCATTCCTAAGAGAGAACAGGGTACTCTGTCCTGTGGGAAGTCCAACGCCCTCCCCTCTCCATCCAGGCCTACGAAGATAAGCCTCCAAATAGACTAGGATCTCCAAAAGCAAGTGCATGCACTAGAGACAAATCCCAGTGCCATTATCATTGGCTTCTCCACTGGACCCAATTGCCAGCCACATTCAGATAGTCCAATTTGATCACATCCAATTCATTCTCAGTTTTTCTGGCTTTAGTGTGATCCCATTAGATCAGGTATAGTGTCTCAGTGGGTGGACCAACCCCTCGTGATCCAGACTTCCTTGCTGATATTCTCCCTCCTTTTGCTCTTCAATCAGACCTTGGGAGCTCAGTCCAGTGCTCCAATGTGGGTCTCTGTCTCTATCTCCATCTGTCACCAAACGAAGGTTCTATGGTAATATTCGAGATAATCATCAGTGCAATAATGGGGCAAGGCCAGTTCTGGCATCTTCTCCTCTGCTGACGAAGGACCTAGCTGGGTACAGCCTCATGGACATCTGGGAACCCCTTTAGAGCCAAGTCTCTTGCCAACCCTAAAATGGCTCCCTTAATTAAGATATCTTCTTCCCTACTCCCATATCTGCCTACCTCCAACGTAACATGAGAAGCTATATAAATGTCACATGTAAATTCAACATATTCTGAGATACTATCTTAGCTGTTTGGATGTACAATATATGATTAAGGCATTTAATGCAAAGTAAATTTAAATTCCATCTGTTAAAAACTCCAGGATTATTGAAGGAATACAAGATGGTGGTTGTTTCAGTTTCAAGCATTAGATTTCATGGTATCTAATTAATATAATGATATAATGTCAGGGAAAAAAAAGGAAACAATTCTTTCTGATTTTTTCCCAATTGGAATGAGCCCAAATTTCCACATGTAACAGGTTGATACTGTGCTCTTGTTGAGATATTTCTTCCTGAAAATAAAGAAGGTTATTAGCTGCTGGCCACTATGTTGGGTAGGCCTTTGTAGGTTCCATGAAGAGGAGCATGACAAAGTTGGTGGTTGACTCTCTTGTGTCTACACATCTAAACCCCCACGTTCATCAATAGCCGAGTGTTTTGGGTATGTTTTTTTTCTTCTATAAATAGAAAATCCTCTGCCTTTTTCTTCTCAATAGTACTCATGAATATTTTGTGTCCTCTATCTATCAACCCAGTACTTATCATCTTATATCATTTTCATTTCTTAGGAATACCCTTTATTCATCTTTTGAATCAATGTTTATGTTTTTGTTTGGGTTTACTTTTACGACTGGGCCTAGTTTAGACTCAATTTTTCTACTCTTCCCTCTGTTTCAAGTGTTAATATTATAGGGATGAGCCATAATAGGTAGCTCTAACCTCACCTTTTTAAGATTAGTTTTTATTTTTTAACCCAATATTTGACAACTATGTGTTGTTTATTCTACAAGCCATCATTTGGTTGTTGTAGGTCTCACTGGATATTGTCCTCACCTCCATTTTGTTTATCTTTAGGACATACCTGAATATTCGCATGAACTATTGAATTTCCATAATTGACTTTACACAATACTTTGTAGTTGTTATGTTTAAAGTGAGGTGGGTTTGTGAGTGTGAATGTGTGTGTGTGTGTCTATGTATGGAGGAAATTTAGAGAGTATTTGGATGAATAACTCATAGGGTGCCAGGTGATTGTGCTTCTTTGTTGAAATAAGGAGTGGCGGGGCTGCGTCCCCAACACCCCAGCCGCTTGCTAGCTCATGCCTGAAATAACACACAAACTGTATTCATTTAAGAACTGCTTGGCCCATGAACTCTACCCCTTACAGGCTAATTTTCGCACCTGGACTAGCCCATTTCTAATGATGTGTGTAAGCACCCCAAGGTGCGCTTACCGGGAAGAGTCTAGCCTCCGTCCATCCTGGTGTCTCTGCTCCAGAGAGCAGAGCTGTTGGGTCTCTCTAGAAGCAGAGCAGAGTCTGACCTCACTTCCTCTTCCGCCCAGAATTCTATTCTGTTTACTCCTCCCACCAATGCTTTAACCTATGAGGCCAGCCAAACAGTTTCTTTATTGCTCAATGACCTTCCTCCATCACTTCTTAAGACAGTACCCTTATCCAGTGTGTACCATTGCTCCCATGCTATAAAAGTGTGAGTTTGCATGTGAGTCCATTGTGAACAGTGTTGAGGATAGTATCATGGGAGCCTTAAAGTTTCAGTTTTAGAACTTCTTCTCAGGGTTTAATTGGATATGTTACAATAAGCTAAAGGTGTGGGTCAAAAAATCTCAGGTTTAAGAAGTCTATTCAGAAAAGGTTCCATCTGTCCATATATCTTTTTCTTTCTTTCTTTCTTTCTTTCTTTCTTTCTTTCTTTCTTTNAGCTCTCTTTATTTTTTCCTATTGAGGCATACCCATTCAGGACTCGAAAAATGTCTTGGCTCATAACCAAGAATATAAGAGAAAAATCCTTTCAATGATTTTTTTAACTTTTATGAATTGAGAGTTTATAGATTCTGAATATTATTCTCCTCTGTGATATACAGGTGGTAATAGTTTTTATTTTACTCTACTAATTTTTTATTTTGCAGTGTGGGGCCCTTTAATTTCATCTAATCATATTTGTCATTTGGTGCCCTCTTTTCCCCATTTTTTTTTTGCTTTATAAATAATACCATTCAAAATTTTCACTTCCTCCCTTCCTCCAATTTCCCTCCTGCTTCCCAACTCATCATCCCACCTCCTTCTCCATTCCTAAGAGAGAACAGGGTACTCTGTCCTGTGGGAAGTCCAACGCCCTCCCCTCTCCATCCAGGCCTACGAAGATAAGCCTCCAAATAGACTAGGATCTCCAAAAGCAAGTGCATGCACTAGAGACAAATCCCAGTGCCATTATCATTGGCTTCTCCACTGGACCCAATTGCCAGCCACATTCAGATAGTCCAATTTGATCACATCCAATTCATTCTCAGTTTTTCTGGCTTTAGTGTGATCCCATTAGATCAGGTATAGTGTCTCAGTGGGTGGACCAACCCCTCGTGATCCAGACTTCCTTGCTGATATTCTCCCTCCTTTTGCTCTTCAATCAGACCTTGGGAGCTCAGTCCAGTGCTCCAATGTGGGTCTCTGTCTCTATCTCCATCTGTCACCAAACGAAGGTTCTATGGTAATATTCGAGATAATCATCAGTGCAATAATGGGGCAAGGCCAGTTCTGGCATCTTCTCCTCTGCTGACGAAGGACCTAGCTGGGTACAGCCTCATGGACATCTGGGAACCCCTTTAGAGCCAAGTCTCTTGCCAACCCTAAAATGGCTCCCTTAATTAAGATATCTTCTTCCCTACTCCCATATCTGCCTACCTCCAACGTAACATGAGAAGCTATATAAATGTCACATGTAAATTCAACATATTCTGAGATACTACCTTAGCTGGTTGGATGTACAATATTATGGTTAAGGCATTTACTGCAAAGTGAATTTAAATTCCATCTGTTAAAAACTCCAGGATTATTGAAGGAATACAAGATGGTGGTTGTTTCAGTTTCAAGCATTAGATTTCATGGTATCTAATTAATATAATGATATAATGTCAGGGAAAAAAAAGGAAACAATTCTTTCTGATTTTTTCCCAATTGGAATGAGCCCAAATTTCCACATGTAACAGGTTGATACTGTGCTCTTGTTGAGATATTTCTTCCTGAAAATAAAGAAGGTTATTAGCTGCTGGCCACTATGTTGGGTAGGCCTTTGTAGGTTCCATGAAGAGGAGCATGACAAAGTTGGTGGTTGACTCTCTTGTGTCTTCACATCTACACTCTCATGTGTATCAATAGCAGAGTGTTTTGCCTACAGTTCTTTTCCTTTTTTCAAATAGAAAATCCTCTGCCTTTTTCTTCTCAATAGTACTCATGAATATTTTGTGTCCTCTATCTATCAACCCAGTACTTATCATCTTATATCATTTTCATTTCTTAGGAATACCCTTTATTCATCTTTTGAATCAATGTTTATGTTTTTGTTTGGGTTTACTTTTACGACTGGGCCTAGTTTAGACTCAATTTTTCTACTCTTCCCTCTGTTTCAAGTGTTAATATTATAGGGATGAGCCATAATAGGTAGCTCTAACCTCACCTTTTTAAGATTAGTTTTTATTTTTTAACCCAATATTTGACAACTATGTGTTGTTTATTCTACAAGCCATCATTTGGTTGTTGTAGGTCTCACTGGATATTGTCCTCACCTCCATTTTGTTTATCTTTAGGACATACCTGAATATTCGCATGAACTATTGAATTTCCATAATTGACTTTACACAATACTTTGTAGTTGTTATGTTTAAAGTGAGGTGGGTTTGTGAGTGTGAATGTGTGTGTGTGTGTCTATGTATGGAGGAAATTTAGAGAGTATTTGGATGAATAACTCATAGGGTGCCAGGTGATTGTGCTTCTTTGTTGAAATAAGGAGTGGCGGGGCTGCGTCCCCAACACCCCAGCCGCTTGCTAGCTCATGCCTGAAATAACACACAAACTGTATTCATTTAAGAACTGCTTGGCCCATGAACTCTACCCCTTACAGGCTAATTTTCGCACCTGGACTAGCCCATTTCTAATGATGTGTGTAAGCACCCCAAGGTGCGCTTACCGGGAAGAGTCTAGCCTCCGTCCATCCTGGTGTCTCTGCTCCAGAGAGCAGAGCTGTTGGGTCTCTCTAGAAGCAGAGCAGAGTCTGACCTCACTTCCTCTTCCGCCCAGAATTCTATTCTGTTTACTCCTCCCACCAATGCTTTAACCTATGAGGCCAGCCAAACAGTTTCTTTATTGCTCAATGACCTTCCTCCATCACTTCTTAAGACAGTACCCTTATCCAGTGTGTACCATTGCTCCCATGCTATAAAAGTGTGAGTTTGCATGTGAGTCCATTGTGAACAGTGTTGAGGATAGTATCATGGGAGCCTTAAAGTTTCAGTTTTAGAACTTCTTCTCAGGGTTTAATTGGATATGTTACAATAAGCTAAAGGTGTGGGTCAAAAAATCTCAGGTTTAAGAAGTCTATTCAGAAAAGGTTCCATCTGTCCATATATCTTTTTCTTTCTTTCTTTCTTTCTTTCTTTCTTTCTTTCTTTCTTTCTTTCTTTCTTTTTCCTTCCTTCCTTCCTTCCTTCCTGTCTTTCTTTCTTTCTTTCTTTCTTTCTTTCTTTCTTTCTTTCTTTCTTTCTTTCTTTTTTCCCAATGCAAATGTTCCCATATACATCCTTAAAACAAACAATTCCTCAGCCCCAGCAGGTTCCAAGTCTTGATTTATTTTGTCCCATAATGAATCTGATAAAGGTTTTCATACACACACACACAGAGACACACACACACACACACACACACACACAGAAAGAGAGAGAGAGAGAGAGAGAGAGAGAGAGAGAGAGAGAGAGAGAGAGAGAGAGAGATCCATAACTGTTAGCTCAAAGGTGGCTAGTGCACATCAGGTGAACCCCATAATAAAGAAAGTTAGTTAAGAAAGTAAAGAAATCATAAAGGAATGAATTTTAGATGGGAAAAAATCAGTGTGCTATGCTATATTTTTAGGGGTTAAAAAGAGCTAAAAAGTTTATTTTCAGTGCACCAATTTTTTTCTTCTCCCAGCATGCATAGCATCAGGTAACCAAGCACCCTACACAATATGTCAGGGAAAAGGTATGGTTCTTGATTAGATATCACAAACACCATATGCTGCAGCTTCTATTGGCATAGGTCTCTTTAGGTGGTAGAAATAACAAAGGAACCCATGTTTCTAAATTATTATTTCTGGGGTTTCTATTATCAGCTGTTATGGTTTTCAAGTAAAAACCTGAGCATGAGCTTGGGCTAGTAGTAATTCTATGTACTTTGATATTAGTCAATGTCTTAAATGGAATGCTCTTCCCTAGAACATAAGTGTTGAAATAAGAGCGGCGGGGCTGCGTCCCCAACACTCCGGCCGCTTGGCTAGCTCATACCCGAAATGACAACACACAAACTGTATTCATTTAAGAACTGCTTGGCCCATGAACTCTAGCCCTTACAGGCTAATTCTCGCACCTGCACTAGCCCATTTCTAATGATGTGTGTAAGCACCCCAAGGTGGGCTTACCAGGAAGATTCTAGCCTAAGTCCGTCGTGGGTTGCAGCTGCCTGGGAGAGCTGAGCATGGTGTCTCTGCTCCAGCAGAGCTGTCGGGTCTCTCTCCGGAAGCAGAGCAGAGTCTGACCTCACTTCCTCTTCCGCCCAGCATCCTATCCTGTTTATTCCGCCCACCTATCTTTTAACCTATCAGGACCAGCAGTTTCTTTATTGCTCAGCCAATGAAATCAACAGATTGATATATGACACTCCCACATCACATAAGCATTGACCAATTAACTGATGATAAACATCATTGTAGCAAGAAAGGCCTTTCTGTTTACCTAGCAGAGAGGAACAGGGAATTGGCAGTGGAAAACTGTTTTTACACATAGCTAGGGGATGATAGTTCTTAACTGTGTGTATTAATTCTCAAATGTGTAACAGAAGGAGAATTAGCTACAGTGAAAGTCTACAGCAAAAGACAGCCACTCATTCACAAAACAGTAATGCCAAAAAGCCTTGCCCTTTGGTTCAAAAACCTTCACTAAAGTCCCTGTATTTGATAACTTGCCAGTGAAGAAATGACTGAGCATTTACTGTATAATGTTGTGGCTTGTAGCAATATTATATAAGACCCAAATCAATAGTGTGCTTTTGATAGATATGTGAAAACTGCAGAGATACAATGGCTAGTGGCATCTCTATATTCATCAGAGATGCATTATGAAAAAAAATATATTATCACATGGCAAATTAACTGTTGTTATTTAAATAGTAGAGCAATCTTGTCCCATGGGCATTTTGAAAGTCAAAGGAGCAGTTATATGGGTAAGCAGAGGTTACCTGTGCCATGGCTGCACTGATGTCATGGCTGCACTGTTATAATTACTTAGAAGCCTGATATTATTTATAAATGCTTGGCTAATAGTTCAGGCTTGGTACTAGATAACTCTGAAACCTTAACACATATTTCTTTTTTTTCCATTTATTTATTTATTTTTAATTAAAAATTTTCACCTCCTCTCCTATCATTTCCCTCCCCCTCCCTCTCCAGTCCAAAGAACAGTCAGGGTTCCCTGCCCTGTGGGAAGTCCAAGGTCCTCCCCCCTCCATCCAGGTCTAGGAAGGTGAGCTCCAAACAGACTAAGCTCCCACAGAGCCAGTATATGCAGTAGGATCAAAACCCAGTGCCATTGTCCTTGGCTTCTCAGTCAGCCCTCCTTGTCCACCATGTTCATAGTATCTGGTTTGATCACATGCTCCATCAGTCCCAGTTCAGCTGGCCTTGGTGAGCTCCCATTAGATCAGCCCCATCGTCTCAGTGGGTGGGCATACCCCTCGTGGTCCTGACCACCTTGCTCATGGTCTCCCTCCTTATGCTCCTCATTTGGACCTTGGGAGCTCAGTCTAGTGCTCCAATGTGGGTCTCTGTCTCTAGCTTCATCCACTTCCAGATGAAGGGTCTATGGTGATATGCAAGATATTCATCAGTATGGCTATAGGATAGGGTCATTTCAGGCTCCCACTCCTTAGCTGCCCAAGGATCTAGCTGGGGACATCTCCACGGACACCTAGGAACACCTCTAGAGTCAAGTCTCTTGCCCACCCTAAAATGGCTCCCTAAATTACGATATATACTTCCCTGTTCCCATATCCACCCTTCCTTTATCCCAACCGTCCCATTCCCCCAAGCTCTCCCCATCCCCCCTTCTCCCTTTTTTCTCCCCATTTCCCCTACCCCCACCCACAAGTTTCCAAATTTTGCCTGGCAATCTTGTCTCCTTCCAATATCCAGAAGGATAACTATATGTTTTTCTCTGGGTTCACTTTTTTATTTAGCTTCTCTAGGATCACAAACTACAGGCTCAATGTCCTTTATTTCTTATCTACCCTCTGCCTCACAGATCAATACTTGTTACCTCATTTCCTACACATCCCGATGCCTCTGCGTCTCTGGTGTCTCCTCTGACACTGTCCTTCTTCCTCTCAGTATTCTCAGTTTGGTTGTCCCACCTATACTTCCTGTCTTGCCACTGGCCACTCAGTTCATTATTAATCAAGGAAAGTAACACATAATTAGAATGTAGAAAGGAATGTTTCTTTCCCCCTTTTTTCTTATTAAATAGAAAGGTTTCAATTTTATATAGTAAAACTGTATATAACAAAACAGTTATTAAATAAGAATTGTAGTTAGAATACCCAGTCCATTTGTATTTCACAAATTTAGAGAATACATTCTATTATTATCTTATCCTTGTGAATCTAAAGTTTTATACCTAATTTATCTTTCATCATAACTAAGAAAATTTTAATTATGACTATTTTTCAACTCCATCAAAACCCCTATGTGTGAAATCTTAACTAATAACAGGGATATCTGACTATTGTAGAGTCACCCTAAGTACTTCTATAATATTGGGGCTCCCATCATTGTCCTATGAACCTAGACTAGATAGACAGACTTTTATGAGAAGCAGGGAATTTTGAAGGACTGTATTTGACTATATTGGCAAATCTTTGTCAGTTACTGTCTTTTGCATCCTGCTGGTCCAGATTGGACAGAATATTTATTGTCAGCAACTGAAGCAAGGGTGGCTTTTTTTTTTTTTTTTTTTTTTGCCTAAACTGGCTAGTTTTCACCACAAAGAAAATCAAATCTTTATAGAGTTTTCAATGACCATTTTATTCTCTGTAATCTACTTTTAAAACAAGAAAGCAACCTTGGATTTGTTTCAGTATATAAAAATTCATATCAATGTAAAATAAGACTAGTAGTTGCTTTCTTGTTTTAAAAGTAGATTTAATAATCTTTTTATTCTATCATTTCTATACTCTTTTTTTTCTTTTCAAATTGGGAACCTTGAATTTAATCACCATATTTTATCTTTTCTTGGCCATTACCATTAATAATTTGCTACTAATCAACCTTTAATGATAATAAATATCAGTAACACACATTTTGGGAAAGTGGGTATTGTTCTTTAAATTATTCGTTATCATTTTCATTTACTGATATTCTTCATTTCCTGCCAAAATTTATGTTTATGTTTAAATCTTGTCTGATGTAGTTCGTGAGACTGGATCATCTCCAAGCTAGCATCCTTGGAGCTTTTTTTGAATGCTGGATCACCTGGATTATTCATTTTCCTTAGTGTTTTGTCCCCTTGTCCTGAAAATATATAAAATATTATAGATAATGTGAATTACATATATGGAATATCTGATGTGTATAAGTTACCTAAAGATATTTTCTTTATTTTTTAGTGGGAAAAATATGTTACATGTTTTGTAGGGTGTTTTTTTGTTTTTGTTTTGTAGTTTTTAATGGTTCTTTATGTGTATAGTCAGAATTTGTAGGATCAGTCTTATCTGATCATACCATCTTGAATAAGTCCATAGCTTCTTATTTATGTATAAAAGCATAACCTCTTCCTTAGAGTAACATATCCTTTGATTCCCATTTTGAAATTGAAACATTTTAAAACATATTGGTTGATTTAGTTCAGCAACTTTCATACAAAGTCTATTAGCAGCCAAAAAAATTAGAAAACAAAGACACATATAAGATCCAGACACTGTGTTACTTCCAATTATGTAACAATTATTTTATTCATTTCTTAGGGACTTTAATATTTTAAAAGTATATATTTCTTTCTTAAGATTGTCTATGTCTCTCTTTTTCCCCAATTCTTAAAGACATTGTAACCCTTTTTTTTCCACCTAAATGTCTCTTTATTGAATATCAGTAATCATTTTTTCTGACCTCATGAACCTTTATACTGGCAAATAACTTGGTTAAGGTCAAATCCTCTGCTTTGGCATTTCACTCTGCCCTGCTTGCTTCACAAAAAGCTAAACTTTATGATGGATGTATTGACATGAAAGCCATTTTTATTACCCCATGTCTGAGTAGTTTTTGGCTCCATGCTGCCATCAAGTAGTGTGCCAGCTATTGCTCATAAACCCCATATAAGTGTTTGACATAGCATGTCCTCTTAAAATAGCCATGTGTATTTTGCCATTAGTATTCTGTCAGAAATCTCTCTCTCAAAGGAGCCATGCCTCTTCTTGCTGCTAGCAAATAGAGCCTACCAAGAAAAGACAGTTACTAAGAAGCCAAGTTTGACTCCATTTTTAAGTGATTAGAATTCTTCTTTAAGTTTGTCAAGTATTATGTGGGAATTCTGGTCCCTAATTGAAATTCCAATTGTTATTTTTTTTTTTAAAAAAAAGGTAAATTAGGTATGAAAGATTAGAGTTACTAGATACAAGAAGGAAGTACTTAGCCCTATCTCAACTGATATGCCAGACATTGTTGACATGACTACAAGAGTCCTCACCATCTCTGTGGGATGGATATAGAGTAGGGTAAGTGGAGGGTTTGCAAAGTAGGAGGAGTGGAGGCAGAGGAAACTGGATTCGTATGTAAACAAAAAAGTTTGTTCTTAGAAATAAAATTAACAGATAAATAAAAAAATTTACTGTCACAAAGATAAGTTAAATAAAATAATATTTTTCTATAAATTTGCAAAATATAAATGAACTGAGTATCATACCTGCAATTCCTAACTAATATATATATATATATATATATATATATACATATATATATATATGTTTAAAACATTACTTTTTAATTAGGCATAAAGAGGAGAATGCTATGAATTAACCCTTTTGTACACTATAAATATGTACTTCTCTCATTGATTCATAAGGAACTGACTGGTGAGGAGGCAGACAGATAGTATAGACAGTACAGCCAAACTGAGAACACTGGGAGGAAGAAGGACAAAATTAGAGAAGTCATTAACAAACACAGAGAGAAGCAAGATGAAAATGCCATACTGACAAAAGGTCCCAAAACCTATGGCGAAACTCAGGTAAAAACTTGAATTTATTGAAAATGTAACAAGCCTTAATTATTCCAAGCATTTATGAATAATAATGAGTCTATGTGTGGGTTATTTGGAAACTGATTGACAGGAAGAAAAGTCTGCCTAAAATGTGCCTTTGTTAGGCTCCTATATTCATCGGAGGTGATCCTGACACAAAGGCCAGTTTTATACTTTCAGTAAGGAAAATAAAGTGTGAAACAAGGAGCATAGAGATACCTAGGTAGATTTCTTCACATGTGTGTACTGTGGAAATGATACAAACATTTGCCCTTTCCTTGAACTTCTTCAGTGTTGGCAATCTGTGAAACAGACCATTCTGTTAACTTCCCCAAAATGTCATCTATGAACTCATGAGGCATAATCCAAACAAGTTATGGGACAGCTCACCAAGAAGACATTTAGCAAAGGTGAGGTTAAATGTTGGGCAGCGTGCCGCAAGCTATGAATGACCTGGAGGTGGTTAGAGCGCTTAAGTAATTCATGTCTGGAATGTATATCGTGGATTTAATAGTCTCCATAGAAAGCACACCTTCTATCTTCTACTTCCAACTACAATGTATACTTTTTCTAAACTTCCACAACAGTCATACACAAATTGAGAGAATAAATAATGTGTTGTATTTTAACATAGATTAGTGTGCTGCCAGATATATTTTCTTCTGATATCCATTTATTGTTTTATATTTTTTCTTTTTTTTTTTTGGTTTCAGCAGAAAATATGAAAGTTATGTTGCCATACTGAATCTGTTCTGCCCATCTGTTTCTTTTTTTTTTTTTTTTTTTTTTTTTTGGTTTTTTGAGACAGGGTTTCTCTGTGGCTTTAGGGCCTGTCCTGGAACTAGCTCATGTAGACCAGGCTGGTCTAAAACTCACAGAGATCTGCCTGCCTCTGCCTCCCGAGTGCTGGGATTAAAGGCGTGCACCACCATCGCCCGACTTGCCCATCTGTTTCTTATGTCATTTAAAAATTCATGTGCTAAATACCTTCTTTTGATTCCTTTTTGTTTATTTGTGTGTGCGTGTGTTTTGGGAGGGAGATTCATGAAATTTTTTACTAGTGAAAATGTGATATACGAAATATAAGCATTCTTCTTGGCACATTTTTTTTTGATGATTCATTTATTACCCTCAGATACATCATTTTCTAAGGTGTCTTCACATTTCTTAGTTTGATGCCTTCATTCCCCTGTACAATGTGAGGAAGAATTCATCCAGTTCTTTTTTCAAATTGAAGTCTCTTGCTTTGAGGGTGTTTGATGGTAATCTTTCCCAAAATATTACTGCAAGCTCTTTCTTAATGTTCATTTTCTGTCCATAATTAGAAAATTTCATCATTAGTAAAATGTACCAAAATCTTAATTTTCCTTTTTGAATCTACTCACAAAAGTTTTCCACATAAGTCTTTTTTTTGATTCCTTTGCAGCAAATATTTCTATTCAAAGATATTGTCTTCTCTCTGTTTTAGAATTTCAGTAGGAAAAAGCATAGCAGGTAAAATGACTGGAACATAATCAAGTTGTGAAACATACTGACCCACATGTGCATCCCATAATATCTTTTCTACAAAACTGAATATTCTCTCAACCTCAGCTGATCATTTTCTTGGACTATTAAGTTTTTTACCTTTTAAGTTTTAAAATAAATTACTTAGTTCTTGAAGTATCTATTCAAGTGTGGGCCATAGCAAATTAATATTTTTAAATATTATATACATGTGATTGCAGATATCTGAGAAGACCAGAAAATGGCATTAGTTCCTCTGGAGTTGAAGTTATAGGTAGTTATGAGTCACTAAATATGAACTCTTGGAAGGGAACATGGTCCTTTTTACAAGAAGAGGACTTGCTATTAACCTCAGGCCATCACTCCATATCCCCAAGTGCACATTCATGACAAATAAAAGTGACTCTAATGTTGAACCCGTGGTGATAAGCCTGTCAGTTCAGATAAATTATTGTTATCTGAATTAAATCACATGCAAAATAAATAAAATTGGTATTTTTGTAAAGTAATAAAATAAAAACAGATATTAGTGATAATCATTCTACAAGGAATGTTAAACAGCCTTACCTTGTATCAGTACTTTGTATGAAAGCCAGTGGAAATAACTCATAATCAGTTTCCTCAATCTACAATTCAGCATATCACGAATGATGTCTTGTTAACTGATTTAGATGTAGATGCCTTAGAGAAAACATTTAAAGAAGTAAAGAGTATTTTTGCTTTGCTAGGGAATACAAATTGCTCCTGAAAAAACTCCAAAGAGGAGATGATTTTAATTACCTAGGATACTTAATAGATTTACAAAAACAAATCAACCACAGAAAGTACAAATCAGGAGAGATAAAATGTGAGCTCAATGATTTTCAAAAATTCATTATTTTGATTTTTAAAGTAACAATTGTCAATGTTCAAAAATTGATACTCTAAAGTAATGAAGATTAGAAATGTAACAGAAAAGCTACGTCTATTGGGTGAGAGGGTGCTGAGGAAATCCTAACTCTTAGCACCTAACAATAATTTATCTGAAATGACAGGATTATCACCACAGGTTCAACATTAGGATCACTTTTATTTGTCATGAATGTGCACTTGGGGATATGGAGTGATGGCCTGAGGTTAACAGCAAGTCCTATTCTTGCAAAAAGGACCACGTTCCCTTCCAAGAGTTCATATTTAGTGACTCATAACAACCTATAACTTCAACTCCAGGGGACCTAATGCCATTTTCTGGTGTTCTTAGATATCTGCAATCACATGTATACAGACACAGACAGACACACACACACACAAACACACACACACACAAACAGACTCATGGGGTAATAGATATATCCCATACATAAGAGATTATGAATTTGGTAAAGTGCAGGGTGACACAGGAGGAGTTGTAATGGGGATAGGGAGATTTGTAAATGATCTAAAAGTACATGCACACACACACATATACAGATACACACCATGGATCATATGATGAAATCAGGATAAGCTTCTGAAGTTGGATATGTAGACATGTTTATAAGTGTTTACTGTGTAACAGGTGTTCCTTGGGGGAAAGCATCCTTGTTCTTGAGTTGGTGGATCTTAGAAAAGGACTCTTTTTCAACTTTTACATGGGTTTTGGGAATAGAACTCAATTAACCACAATTGTACAACAAATGCATTTATGTATGACTTCTCTTTGGTACTGTAAACTGATAGTAAATAATTTATCCTCAGTAAATGGCCTAAAGACAAAACAGGTAAAATTTTGAATGTTTTTACCTAAGTTGGTATTCTCTAAGCTTAACTTTTGCATTATCTATTTAAAACTTTCTCAGCAGCATCTGAATGATTCAATATTGATTTATTTATTGTAATTGTACTTATTGTATACAGTTTTTCTTATATTAGTTATAGCCTTCATTTTATTTTAGATAAAAAGGGGAAATGTCATGATATTTCATTTGAATTTTAATAACTAAAGCTTGCCTGAAAAATCAGAGAGTAAAACTGCCACCCTGGTCAGGAAAACAGACCAGGCAGTGGTGACACACACCATTAATCCCAGTATACTCATGAATTGCCATAGAAACTAGTCAGTAATAGTGCATCCTTTTAATCCTAGCACTAAAGGGGAATATAAGATGGGAGGAAACAGCTCTCAGTCAGTCTCATTCTGAGTTTCCTGGAGGCATGATCACCATTCCAGATTGAGGTAGAGGTAAGAGCCAATGACTGTTTTGCTTTTCTGACCTTCATGTTGAATCCAAATACCTGTCTCTGGGTTTTTATTAATCATGCTATACTGCTTCTCTCTCCCAGATAACAGGTTATACACATTGCTTTCTGTCCTGTAGGAAGAAATGATGGCCCCTGCTGTAGAAATGGAGACTCCAGTGGTAAAGGAAAAAATAGTTTCTGACACTCTTCCATAAAGTTATGGTTCTCCAAATACTTCCTTTTTAGTGAATGGTGACATGTAAATCCCACCAGAATAAATCATGGGGGATAGAACTTTCAATCATCCCATGAAAAGTTCATTTCTATCTTTGGAAATGGTTGCATCAGTCTTTTTCTACAGGAATTCCATAATTCTGTAAATGAAAACAGTCTCTCCCACTCTCCCATGTTACATTATCTCTCCTAATGTAGTTCCTCTCAAGATTTTAATTAAGAAAATTAAGAAATTTTTAGTTAAGAAAATTAAATAATTAAAAAATACTCTGTCCCTCTAAGACCACATTGTATATTCTCTGTGATGATCTACCTCACCAAAATCCTATTCCACTTTAAGGCCCAACATGTCCTTACCACATTGTCAAGAAATACTCTCTTTATAAAAAAAAAATCTCCTGAAGTACAGTTCTAAGTTAACTACTTTCTGAAACAAATTAGTCTGCATGTTTATTTAAAACACATTCCTGTACAGAAATTCTCTGCCAAACAAAAACATAGCAAGATTAGTAAAAGCCCAGAGGCAGATATTGGGGTCAACCTCCATGAAGCTAGACTCTCATAAATCTAAGGACTGGGGTGGATATTGATGTTCAAAGCCATGGCTCTAATTTTAGCCACATAGCTTAGCTAATTAAAGACTCACATGGTCAGAGAAAAGAGAGATATATAGGAATGAGATTCAGTTAAAGAAAACCTCCAATTGATTTACAGTGTGTTTAAAAATATATGGAGAATTGAGAGAAAAAGAAAAAGGATAAAATTATTTTTTTTTAAAAAATGATGGAGGAAGGACATTGGTTAATTATAATAAAGAAACTGCCTTGGCCCGTTTTATTGGTTAGAACATAGGTGGGTGGAGGAAACAGAAGAGAATGCTGGGAGAAAGAAGCTGAATCAGAGAGTCGCCATGGTTCTCCCACTCCAGACAGACGCAGGTTAAGATCCTCCCTGGTAAGCCACCTTGTGGGCTATACAGAATATTAGAAATGGGTTAGAACAATATGTAAGAGCTAGCCAATAAGAGGCTACAGATAACGTGCCAGGCAGTGTTTAAAAAAAAAAGAAACAGAATAGTTGGGAATGGTGACACACACCTTTAATCAAGAATTTGGGAGACAGAGGCAAGACGATATCTGTGAGTTTTACAGAGTGAGTTCTAGGACAGCCAAAGATACACAGAGAAATCTGGTTATCAAAAAATAAAAATAAAAAATAAAAATAAACTGATTTTAAAATAAAGCCATGTAAAAATGGAAAACAAACAGAGAATTTGGATACTGTATGTTATTGTATGGTTTTTGAATGGCTTGATGGCTGAAGAAGGCTAAAAGGCATTTGATTACAAATGTTGCTAGATTAATCCAACATATATATTGAATATGCTTTGACTTCAAAATTTAAGTCAGAAGTTATGTTATTTTGTGGAAGAGGTTTTGCTTTTGTTTCCCCATGAAATGAGAGGCTGTGTATTCATTCTGAGCAAAAATA
>NW_026068302.1:495132-510540 GCF_014885135.2 Alexandromys fortis
AGGCTAGAATCTTCCCGGTAAGCGCACCTTGGGGTGCTTACACACATCATTAGAAATGGGCTAGTCCAGGTGCGAGAATTAGCCTGTAAGGGCTAGAGTTCATGGGCCAAGCAGTTCTTTAAATGAATACAGTTTGTGTGTTGTTATTTCGGGCATGAGCTAGCCAAGCGGCCGGGGTGTTGGGGACGCAGCCCCGCCGCTCTTATTTCAACATTTCCCAAAAATGGATTATAGATGTTTGTCTTTGTTTATACTGTTAGTTATAAGTTATGGATCATGTTCAAGAAAACAAAGGAAATTGGATTCAGAGTTCTTGTTTTGACAAAAAAGGGGGAATTGCTGTTGGAAAATGGTCTTGTACCCTGTAAAGATTTGTCACTTGTATTGGTTTAATAAATGCTAATTGTCCAAAAGTCAAGCATGGGTATAGGCAGGGCTACCAGAATAGGAGAACTCTTGGAAGAAGAAAGGCTCAGTCTGCAGTCACCAGCCAGACACAGAGGACACAAGATAAGAATGCTTTGCTGATTAAAGTTACCTAGCCATGTAGCAAGTACATACAAGAATTATGGGTTAGGTGCAAGTTATAAGAGTTCATAAGAAGCCTGAGCTAATAGGATAACCAGTATATAATTAGTGTAGACCTCTGTGTCTTTCTCTGGTGTAGAGCAGCTGAGAGACTGGGTGGGAAAACCTCTGTCAACACTGAAGAGTCCACAAAAATTAGCAGATGAAGCTGAAAGAGAATTGGCTCTGGATAAGAAAAAAAAATGCAGGACACTCATAAGTATTACTTTATCCAGAGAATATTTGTATACTCATTATTCTGACTTTTCCCATTCTTTTTCACCAATTATTATGCAGAAAGAAGATAATATACTGGAATGGATTTTTTGTTCTGTTTTTTTTTTTTTTCTAATTGAGCTCTACATTTTTCTCTGCTCCCCTTCAACTCTCTTTCAAGGTCCCCAAGCTCCCAATTTTCTCAGAAGATCTTGTCTTTTTCTACTTATCATGTAGATTAGATCAATGTATATCTCTTTTAGGGTCCTCTGGGATGATGGTTTGTGGCCTGGTTTTCTTTGCTTTATGTTTAATAACCACTTATGAGTGAGTACATGTGATAATAGTCTTTCTGTATCTGGGTTACCTTACTCAAAATGATTTTTCTTACTCGATCAATTTTCCTGCAAAATTCAAGATGTCGGGGTTTTTTTTTTTCCTGCTGTGTAGTATTTATTGTGTAAATGTCCTACAACTTAAAGGGCATTTAAGTTGTTTCAAGTTTCTGCCTGTGACAAACATTGCTGCTATAAACATATATGAGCACATGTCTTTGAGGCACAATTGAGCATCTTTCAGATATATACCCTAAAGTGTTATTACTAGGTCTTGAGGAAGGTTGTTTTCTAATTTTCTGATAAATCACCAGACTGACATCCAAAGGGACTGTACCAGCTTGCATTCCCATCAGCATTGCAGGAGTGTTCCTTTTACCCTACAAACTTTCCAGCATAAATTCTCATCATCTGTGTTTTTTATCTTGGCCATTCTCTACAGGTATAAGATGGAATCTCAGAGTTGTTTTGATGTGCATTTCTCTGGTGACTAAGGATGTTGAAAATTTCCTTAAGTGTCTTTCAGCCATTTTAGAATCCTCTATTGAGAGTTGTCTGTTTAGGTCTGTAATCCATTATTTTTTTTTTTTTTATCGGATGGTTTGTTCTTTTGATGACCAATTTCTTGTGTTCTTTGTATATTTTGGAGATCAGACCTCTGTTTGATGTGGGGTTAACAAAAATCTTTTCCTATTCTGTAGGCTGTTGTTTTGTCTTGTTGACCATGTTTTTGGCTTTACAGAAGCTTTTCAGTTTCAAGGGGTCCCATTTATGAATTATTTCTCTCAGTTCTGTGCCACTGGGGTTATATTTAGGAAGTGGTCTCCTGTGCCAAAGTTTTCAGTGTACTTCCCAGTTTCTCTTCTTTAAATCTTTGAAGAAAGAAATTGCAGAAGACACCAGAAAGTGGAAATATCTCCCATGATCTTGGGTAGATAGAATTAACATAGTAAAAATGGCAGTCTTACCAAAAGCAATCTACAGATTCAAAGCAATGCCCATCAAAATCCAAGCAAAATTCTTCACAGACCTTGAAAGAACAGTGCTCAACTTCATATGGAAAAGCAAAAAACCCAAGATAGCCAAAACAATCCTGTACAATAAAATAACTTCTGGGGGCCTCACAATTCTTGACTTCAAACTCCACTACAGAGCTACAATACTGAAAATAACCTAATAATGGAATAAAAACAAACAGGAGGACTAATGGAAGTGACTCAAGGACCCAGATATTAATCCACACACCTTCAAAAATCTGATTTTTGATAAAGAAGCAAAAAATATCAAATGGAACAAAGAAAACATTTTTAACAGGTGGTGCTGGTGTAACTGGATATGAACATGTAGAAAAATGAAAATAGACCCATATTTATCATCATGCACAAAACTCAGGTCCAAATATATCAAAGACCTCAATATAAAGTCAGCCACACTGAACCATACAGAAGAGAAACTGGAATGGATTTTTTTTTTTGCCAAAAAAAAGAGTAAAATCTTATATACTTCTGTAACAGTTTCTGATATGATTTTAAATGGAAAACAGATTTTGTCAATTAACAGGAATGGACCGAACATCAATTGTAGTACCTTTTACTAATGCTGAAACTTCTTCCTGATGGAGAAAAAAAGGAACATTGGCAAGGAGCTTGCAGTATTTTTTGAAATATTAACAAAAGATATCGCTAAAATGATAGAGTTAATTTATCAAAAGAACCAATCAGTTCCTTCCTCACTATGTACAGCGAACACAAGCATCTTGAGCCCTTACACTCAATACTGATGCAAATAAACCAGGAACGGCAAGTTATATATAAGGAAATTTAAGCAATATAGCTCAATTCCCTTATGATTCTGTCCAAAAGTCTGAATTATATTCTTCTGGCATTATTAATTTGTCAAAAAATTCTTAATATAGTTACTGACCTCAACATGCAGAGAGAGTTGTTTTGCATATTGATCCTAATGAATTTATTACTGATGATCGAATATTAACATCTGTATTTACACAATAGCAGGAAATAGTAAGGAATAGCAATCATTCCATATATAACACACATATCAGATCCCATATGGGTGTACCCAGCACTCTAGCACAACATAATGAAAAAATTAATCATCAATAAGTAAGAAATGTGATGGATGTCTCAAGATTTCAAAGGAAACATCATGTCAATGACAAGGGTTTGAAATAGAAATTGTCTTTTACTTGGCAACAAGTCAAAGAAACTATAAGGAAATGTCTTAATTGTTATATGTATAACAAAACCAAGGAACTGAAGGAATTAACATAAAGGGAACTGTAGGGGGTAGCCTCAGCCAATCACCTTGCATGTAGGGCGGAGTCGCCTGAGGATATTTTTACTAATAAATATTGCTGGAGTGCTCTTCCCCTCCTCTTCTGCTTTCCTGTTCTCTGCTGGAACCATGGGTTCTGTGAGTCTTTCCCTAATTAAAGCTGAATATATTATTATAATTTCTGTCTGCCTTCATTTACGCCACTACATTTTTGGTGCCCAGTGTGGGGCTTTTCAGATACCCGCCCCGAATCAGAGTTTCCCGGGTGGTGACCACTAGGAGCCAGCACCTCTCCCCCTCACTGGAGGCCTCTCCCTCCATGCAGATTGTACCCTCTCAACACAGCTCCTTTCCAGTCTGCTCTGCCCGACTACAGCAGCAGAAGCAGCTGAGCTTCTGAGCCACTGAGCATCTGCAGCAACTCAATTTTTCCTGGTGTTTGCTAGAAAGTCTACAAACAAAACTCCAGAAGGGCGACTCGGCCCCACCCGCCATACTACTCGGCCATGCCTAACACTTGATAACTGTTTTGTTATATGTAATCTTACTATGTTAAAGTTAAAGCCTATCTTTTTTGTTTAAACAGAAAAAGGGGAAATGATGTGGGAGTCTTCTGTTTTGTGTTGATTTCATTGGTTAAATAAATAAACTCCCTTAGACCTTTGATAGAACAAAAAATTAGGTAGACAGAGTAGACAGAACAGAATGCTGGGAGAAAGAAGCCAAGTCAGGCAGTCACCATGATTCTCCCACTCCAGACAGGTTAAGATCTTCCCTGGTGAGCCACCTCGTGGGCTACACAGATTATTAGAAATGTGTTAGATCAATATGTAAGAGCTAGCCAATAAGAGGCTGGAACTAATGGGCCAGGCAGTGTTTAAAAGAATACAGTTTCTGTGTAATTATTTTGGGGCATAAGCTAGCCAAGTGGCAGGGAGCTGGGGCGGCTGGGAAGCAGCCCACAGCTCCATACAACAGGGAACTCAAAGTAATGAAATTTGTAAAATGGGTTTGTTTCATTTTAAAAATTAAAAAAATTAAACTCTGTATACCATAGCATAGATACCTATTCAATATTCTGTACAGCAACTGCTATGACTTTCTATAAAGGTTGATGCTATAATTAAACATCTCAAGGAATCTATAGTCATCATTGCAATTTGGCACACACATTTAATCCCAGCCCTCAGGAAGCAGAGACAGGTGGATCCCTGTGTGTTTGAGGGCAGCCTGGTCTACAAGAGCTAGTTCCAGGATTGGCAACAAAGGTACAGAGAAACCCTGTCTCATAGATACAAAATGGAAGGGTGACAATACATATGTTTCTAGTAAATGAAACAGTTTTTCCTGCATATTACACCATAAAATATATTACAGATATACCTCACAATCCTACAGGGCAAGCAGTTATAGAAGAATCTAATTTTATATTAACAAAAATGTTGAATAAGAAAAATGACATAATAATGACACCTAACAAAAGATTGGACAATACTTTATTTACTTTAAATTATCTAAATGCTATTAGAAGGGGAACGACAACTACAGAAAAACATTGAATAATAGAAAAAAGCAAAAGTAAACTAAAGCAACTGGTATTCTTCAAGGATCTGTTGTAAGAGGGTGAAAGCCAGTGCATGTGTTATGTTTGAAAGAGGTTTTGATTCGCTTTGCATATGAGGAAAAAAAGCTATGTATAGGATCGAAACTGGTAAAGGTTTGATTCAAAGAGGAGAGGCCTCTTAATTAGGAGAGGTGATAGTTCATCAACTGATGTGATGATTCAACCTGATAGAAGGGAAGACTATCCTGACAGGTTTTTAAAAATCTTTTCAGAAAAATAAAAAACAGCAAGTGGGAATCTAAAGACGTTTGAACACCTAAAGCATTGAAAAAGAAAGGAGAGCCATCCAGATAAAATGATAATCATTAAAACAGCAATCTGGTTTAATGGTATATAATAATTTCTACAGTGCAATATTTCAAAACGTCTGCTTTTGCTGGTCTCTTAGTAATAGAAGGTCTTTATGTAGATCCAGATCAATTACAGATTAAATTCTGATTTCCAATTGTAGTGTGGTGCTTTCCTTGTCTAATGCAAACATGTTTGTTAAAAAGAAAATTCAAAGTCTCTCTCTCATCTCAGCCACTTGGTATGAGAAAGAAGGAAACCAAATTTCTAGGAACTAATATATTTTCAACTATCTCATATATCTCGTATTTATTTTGACTCTTTTAAACTTTTTTAGGTAAAAGTACTACATTAAAATTTAAACTTTCTGTGTTGATTTAAACTGTACTATAAAATTCTGACTAATTCTAACCTTCGGTTTCATTTAGCTTTCTGTATGTGATCTCATGATTATATTTAAGCAGATATTTAGAAATTAATCCTGGATATCCCAGGTATAAATAATAAAGCATGGTCCTCTATCCTCCCTAAGATTTACAACATATATACCTTAATATATTTAATGTTTTTTCAGTGAAAAACAAAAAATCCTATTAGTGAATTACAAAGTCTCCAAACAGTGATTCTACCAAGATTGTCATAATGCCACTAAGCTGGTAAACACCATCTTCAGATTGGCTTTGGTTGTCAAACTGCTCAAGATAAACCCAATGGTCCCCTAGAGTGGCCATCTTGCTCCATACAACATGAAGTAATTTGAGATTAAAACATACAGATAGATTCTTAAAATGTGGAGTTGATGGTTGTAGTGAAGAGGCAAGCAGGCCTGCTTTTCTTACCAACTGACTCCTAGCCGCTGGCTAACATGACCCAAAGTAATTATATGGAAACTGTATTCTTTTAAACACTGCTTGGCCCATTACATCTAGCCTCTTGGCTAACTCTCACTTCTTAACTAAACCATATCTAATGTGTGTAGCACCATGAAGTGGTGACTTACTGGGTAAGATTCAGCATCTGACCTGGTGGCTAGCTCCATGATGTCTGCTTGACCCAACTTTCCTTCTCCCAGAATTCTGTTCTGTCTACTCCACCAACCTATGTTCTGACCTATCAGGCCAAGCAGTTTCTTTATTAACCAATGAAGTTATGGCCCTCCTCCATCATTTCCCCTTTTTCTGTTTAAACAAAAAAAGAAGCCTTTCATTTTAACATAGTAAAATTAAATATAACAAAACAGTTATCAAGCAAGAATTGCAGTTACAATATTTATATCTATTTTATCTTTTATCATAACAAAGAAAAAACTATATCTATCTATTCTTCAACTCCATCAAACACTCCAGAAGGATATAATATTACCTAAACAAACAAGAAATAAGCAACTTCCAAACTCTAGAAATGACATACATCTTGCTGCCTGGACAGTCACCCAAAGTTCTTTTGTACCACTGGGGCATCCATCTTTGGCCTTCAGGCCCATAGTATCCAGAGACATTTCCATGAAGCAGGAAATTTCAAAGGCAGTTCAGTCACTATCTGCTGTGTCCTGCAGAATGTCTTGCAGACACTTTCATGAATCAGTAACCCTGAAAGACCATCTCACCTTTAGGCAAGTTGAGCAGTCCTCTCTCTGTGGGTTCTTTGTGTCCAGTTTATGCAACAGTCCAGGCAAGAGCAGTTTCTTGCCCAAATGGCTATCAAACTCCATAAGGTGCCTCTTCGATGCCCATCTTCTTCTTGAAGTAGATTGGTGCTGCCAGGAGCAGACATGTCTCATTGTCATGAAAATCCCTAAATTATTAAAACATTAAATGCCATATTCTGTAGTCTTTGAAAGATATGAAGAATGCCTATCTGAAATATATCTATGCACACCTAGAAAGTCTAACTAACATGACTACAAACTTGACAATTTTAGATGATTATCTATTAACAACCTATATTTCCTAATTATACATTACATTTTTAAATGAACTACACAATCGCAATACCTTAATCAAGATCAGAAATACATATAACAAAATTGTCCTTAAATTTAAATAACTAAAGCAAAATCCATATCAATGTAAGTTATTCATACCTATATCATATCCCCCTTTAAATGTAAAAGAACATTTAAAAACAATATTTGGGAACATGGGTGCAGTTTTCCTCTCCAAACTGCTTCCTGCTATATTGGGGCAATGTTAATCTCCTCTTTCTTAGTATACCCTATGTGCTAGCTTCATCTCAGTTGGCAGTTGAGTGAAGTAATTTTTTGAAGGTGTTTACAGCAACCTTTCAGTAGGCTGTGATCTATCATATCATATTGGGATAGAAATAATCCACAGGGTCTCATCCTCTGTGAAAACAAAAGAAGGACTTTTTCCAAAGCATCATAACATTAGATCCAAATTTTGAAGTCAAGGTATTTTCAAAATATCTATCTTGGGTTTGTTCAGCAGCATTTATAAACAAATATACCTTTTCAAAATATCTATCTTGGGTTTGTTCAGCAGCATTTATAAACAAATATCTTTTAGCAGTTGTTGCTCCTTTCTCAGCATGCAAACAATTCAAAAAGAGCATAATAGCATACAGCATCAAGATTCTCTGTGTATTTTCCATTTTTGTGTGGCTTTATTTTAACCTCTATTTCGTTTATTTTTACTTTTTGAGACAGGTTCTCTGTATATCTTTGTCCTGGAATAACTCTATACCAGACTGTCCTTGAACTCTCAGTGATCCGTCCTTCCCTGCCTCCCAGTTATTGGGATTAAAGGTGTGTGCTACCACACCTTGAAGTCACAGAGGTCAATCTACCTCTGCCTTTCAAGTGTTGGGATTAAAGGTGTGTACTACCACAGCCAACTACTCTCTTTCTTTCTTTACTTTAAGAACTTTAACTTTTTTTCAAGCCTGCATATATTTTTAACACACTGTAAATCGTGTAGACGTTTTCTTCAACTTTGAATCTTTCTTTTATTGTATATGTCTCTTTTGTGACCACATGACTCTTTAATTTACCAAGCAATATCGGTAGGATTAAAGCTGGATCCAGTCCATTCCTTAGCTTTCCAGTCTCATGGCAGAAGTACCGGCTGTAGCCATTTTTATTGCCATAAGTCTATGGCGTTTCAAGGTCAGCAAGCAAGCTGTAGGATTCTGCTCATGGACCACACTCAGTTGGACTGCCTGCCTGAAAGAGTCAGAGTTTTCTCTGGTAGGACAGCCCGGAGAGCCAGCATTTTAAAAAAAGCACAACTTGTTTTCCTGCTACGGCTGAAAACAAACAAGCATGCATCATTTATCAACACCGTTTAAGTGTTTTGTAGCAGGACCTCTTAAAAAAGCTGCAAGGTTTTTGCAGCTAAAGCTGAGTCAGGAAGCCCCTCTTAGATGAGAGCACTTGCTTGCCTCTAGCAAGCAGAGCAGATCTGAGAAATTGCTGCTACCAAGAAAACATGTTTTACTCTATTCTTTCCCAAGCTTTCTCAGGCTTTCTGTGGATTCAATTATTCATGTGTGGGCACCATTTGTAGTGAGGAGGCAAGCAGACCTGCTTTTCATACCAACTAACTCCTAGCCGCTGGCTAGCTTTACCCAAAATAATTATATGGAAACTGTATTCTTTTTTTTTTTTTAAATTTTGATGTAATTCATTGATTGTAGTCATTTAAAAATGGGTAACATGTTTTGACCCAGTGAATTTTTTATCTGATCCAACGTTGTGCATGTTTTCTTTTTTTTATTGTTGCAAAAAAAAAATTTCCACCTCCTCCCCACTTCCTATTTCCCTCCCCCTCCTCGCACACATCGCCCCTTCCTCCCACTCCCCTACCCCTACCTCCCTCCCCCCCACCCCATTCCCCCTCTCTTTCAGAATGAAGAGCAGTCCAGATTCCCTGTCCAGTGGGAAGTAAAAAGTCCTCCCACTTCTATCCAGTACCAGGAAGGTGAGCATCCAAACAGGCTAGGCTCCCTCAAAGCCAGTTCATGTATTCGGATCGAAACCTAGTGCCATTGTCCTTGGCTTCTCATCAGCCTTCATTGTCTGCCACGTTCAGAATGTCTGGTTTCCTCCCATATTTATTCAGTCCCAGTCCTGCTGGCCTTGGTGAGCTCTCAATAGATCAGTTCCACTGTCACAGTGGGTGGGTGCACCCCTCGTGGTCCTGACTTCCTTGCTCATGTTCTCTCTCCTTCTGCTCCTCATTTGGATCTTAAGAGCTCAGTCCAGTGCTCCAATTTGGGTCTCTGTCTCTATCTTGATCCATCGCCAGATGAAGGTTCTAAGGTGATATGCAAGATATTCATCAGTATGGCTATAGGATAGGGTCATTTCACGTTCCCTCTCCTCAGTTGTTCAAGGTACTAGCTGGGGACATCTCCCTGGACACCTGTGAGCCACTCTAGAGTCAAGTCTCTTGCCAACCCTAAGATGGCTCCCTTAATTAGGATATATATTTCTCTGCTCTCATGTCCACCCTTCCTTTATCCCAACCATCCCATTCCCGCAAGCTTCCCCCATTCTCCCCTTCTCACATTTCTCACCCCATTTCTCCTTAGCCCCATTCCACCTCACCCCCAAGTTCCCAGGTTTTTCCCTGCAATCCTGTCTACTTCCTATATCCAGGCGGATAACTATATGTTTTTCTTTAGGTTTACCTTCTTATTTAGCTTCTCTAGGATCACAAATTATGTGCTCAATGTCCTTTATTTATGGCTAGAAACCAATTATGAGTGAGTACATTCATGTTCCTCTTTTTGGGTCTGGGATACCTCACTCAGGATAGTGTTTTCTATTTCCATCCATTTGCACGCACAATTCGCGAAGTCATTGTTTTTTACCGCTGAGTAGTACTCTAATACGTATATATTCCATACTTTCTTCATCCATTCTTCCATTGAGGGGCATCTACGTTGTTTCCAGGTTCTGGCTATTACAAATAATGCTGCTATGAACATAGTTGAACAAATGCTTTTGTCATATGATAGGGCATCACTTGGGTATATTTCCAAGAGTGGTATTACTGGATCGTGGGGTAGGTTGATAGCAAGTTTCCTGAGAAATCACCATATTGATTTCCAAAGTGGTTGCACAAGTTTGCATTCCCACCAGCAATGGATGAGTGTGCCCCTTACTAGCCAACCTCTCCAGCAAAGGCTATCATTGGTGTTTTTTTATTTTAGCCATTTTGACAGGTGTAAGATGGTATCTCGAAGTTGTTTTAATTTGCATTTCCCTGATCACCAAGGAGGATGAGCATGACCTTAACTGTCTTTTGGCCATTTGAATTTCTTCTGTTGAGAATTCTCTGTTCAGTTCAGTGCCCCATTTTTTAATTGGGTTAATTAGCATTTTAAAGTCTAGTTTCTTGAGTTCTCTATATATTTTGGAGATCAGACCTTTGTCTGTTGTGGGGTTGGTGAAGATCTTCTCCCAGTCAGTAGGTTGCCTTTTTGTCTTAGTGACAGTGTCCTTTGCTTTACAGAAGCTTCTCAATTTCAGCAGGTCCCATTTATTCAATGTTGTCCTTAATGACTGTGCTGCTGGGGATGTGTGTAGGAAGTGATCTCCTGTGCCCATATGAAGGATCTATTTGACAAGAACTTTAAGTTCTTGAAGAAAGAAATTGAGGAGGATACCAGAAAATGGAAGGATCTCCCATGCTCTTTGATTGGGAGGATCAACATAGTAAAAATGGCAATTCTACCAAGGGCAATTTATAGATTCAATGCAATCCCCATAAAAATCCCATCAAAATTCTTCACAGATCTTGAGAGGACATTAATCAACTTTATATGGAAAAACAAAAAACCCATGATAGCCAAAACAATCGTATACAATAAAGGAACTTCTGGAGGCATTACCATCCCTGACTTCAAACTCTATTACAGAGCTTCAGTATTGAAAACAGCTTGGTATTGGCATAAAAACAGAGAAGTCGACCAATGGAATTGAATAGAAGACCCTGACTTTATCCCACAAACCTATGAGCACCTGATTTTTGATAAAGGAGCTAAAAGTATTCAATGGAAGAAAGAAAGCATCTTCAACAAAAGGTGCTGGCAGAACTGGTTGTCAACCTGTAGAAGAATAAAAATAGATCTATATCTATCTCCATGCACAAAAATCAAGTCCAAATGGATTAAAGATCTCAATATCAGCCTGAGCACACTGAACCTGATAGAAGAAACTGTATTCTTTTAAACACTGCTTGGTTCATTATATCTAGTCTCTTCTTGGCTAACTCTCACATCTTGACTAACCCATTTCTAATAATGTGTGTAGCACCACTAAGTGGTGGCTTACCAGGAAAGATTCAGCATGCCTGACCTGGTGGCTGGTTCCATGACGTCTGCTTGACTCAGCTTTCTTTCTCCCAGAATTCTGCTCTATCTACTACACTAACCTATGTTCTGACCTATCAAACCAAGCAGTTTTTTTATTAACCAATGAAAGTATGACCCTCCTCCATCAGGTTTTGGTGCCCATGGGTTATGATATTTGTCATTATGTGGTGGTTGTTGGTTACAAGTTTATAACAGATATATTAAAAAGTAGGTTGGATTTAATATGATTAAAAATTAGATTATTGATTCTAATTTTAATCTAAAAATTAACTACTCCTTCTAAGCTACTCTTACATAAGTATACATATTGTATACTGATAGAAATTTAAGGTTACTGTATGTTTCTACTTCTGTTTAAGGTATTTTTTATATATTGATACAAATTCGAAGTTATTTTTATTATACTTATATGTTTATACTTCCTTTTAATATTTTTCTATATTGTTACATATTTGAAATTGTTGTCCTCATGCTGTTCATCTATTTCTATTTTTCATAAGATATTACCTATACAGCTTACACGTGTGCGACTTGTACATTTATGCAATGGGACGTTGCAGTCCTTAAATGTTATTTATGATAATAAAGAAATCATATTAGTTTGGTTTTACAGGTATACAGACATATACTTCAGAAAGGTAGGCAATTCAAACTCTTCAAAGACCTATAGAACATGGCATTTGAAATGTTTTAATAACATAGTCTTTTGTTGTCATGAGAATCATTTGCTCCTGACAGCACCAATCTAAATGTAACAGGATGATAGACATTGAAGATTCTTCATATATAGTTGCTTCTTTGTGGTACATAGTAGCCATTAGTGGGAGAACTTGCCCTTGCCTCAACTACTGACAGTATACTGTCTCAAATAGATAATGAAGAAACAAAGAAATGCAACTGCTGAAATTGCCAAGACAGTATAGAAAGTCCGTCAAACTTTCCTGTTAAAAAAATTCTGTCAGTTATTCTAGGTTTGTATGCTAAAAATCAATGCCCCACTGCTGCAGAGGAAACTTGCACGACTGTCTACAAATATCCCATTTTCTGTCACTTTTCACATATTTTTGCAAATTACTGGCTTGTTCTTCCTGCTTACTCAAGTAATATTATTTACTTCTTAGACCTCTGATTGTGATGAAGACCAGACAGTGACAATTACATTATCATGAATCTTTATAAATGCATATTAATTACTAAACTTTGGACTCTTCTAAAAAGGAAAGTTAATGGAGTAATCTCTATAAATTTGCTAATTACTTAGGGAATGAACATTGAGAATGTATTTCTTACTTGAAAATTCTGGTTGTATGTAGTTTCAATCTTTTAAAGCTGATTAATTTGCTTTCTTTTTGGACAATTATTGATAGTAATTGTCCTTGTATATAGTTTTGTTGTGTTAGAGTGAGAACCTTTCTTCTTAACTAAAATGAAAGGCAGTACTACAGGAAGCCTGACAGTGGTCCATTAGCCAATAGAGAGGAGCCATTTTCCTTAACCCAAGTCTTTGCAGTTTTGGGGTCCATGCTGTCATTAAGTACTGTGCCAGCTAATGCTCGTAAACCCCATATACGTAAACCCCATAAAAGGACATAGCATGTCCTTTTAAAATAGCCATGGGTATTTTGCCATTAATATTCTGTGAGAAATCTAATTCTCAAAAGGGCCATGCCTCTCCTTTACACTAGCAAATAGAGGCTACCGAGAAAAAAAACAGTTACTAAGAAGCCAAGTTTGACGCCATTTATGAGTGTTTAGAATTCTTCTTAAAGCTAGTCAGGTAATATGTGGGAATTCTAGCCCCTAAATGAAATTCCAATTGTTATTTTAAAAAAGGTAAATTAGGTATGAAGGATTAGAGTTACTACATAGAAGGAGGAAGTATTTAGCCCTGTCTCAACTGATATTTGTTGATAACCCCCAAGAGGATTCACCATCTCTGAGGAATGCATATAGTCTAGGGTAGGTGGAAAATTTGCAGAGCAGGAGGAATGGAGGCAGAGAAAACTGAGGTTGGTATGTAAATAAGCAGTTTGTCCTTAGAAATAATATTGACAGATAAAGAAAAAGTTTATTGTAACAAAGATAAGTTAAATAAAATATTATCTGTCAATTTGCCAAATATAAATAAACTTAGTATTGTAACTGTCAATCATACTAAAAAAAACTGTTTTATATATGTATATATGTAGTGTTTTATATATGTATATATTTAAGTTTAAAAACTTCCTTTTTAATTAGACTTAAAGAGGAGAATGCTATAGAATAATCCTTTTGTACACTACTAATATGTACTTCTCTCATTGATTAATAAGGAATTGACTGGCTAGGAGCCAGACATGAAATATAGACAATACAGGCAAACTGAGAGTACTGGGAGGAAGAAGGACAGAATCAGAGAGGTCATTAACGAACACAGAGAGATATAAGTTAAACATGCCATACTAAGAAAAGGTACCAAACCCTATGGCCAAACTCAGGCAAAAATATGGATTTATTGAAAATATAAGAATTAGCTAGTAACAAGCCTTAATTACTCCAAAGGATTTATAATAATTATGAGTCTATGTGTCTGTTATTGGAAACTGATGGACAGGAAGAAAAGTCTGCCTAAAATATGCCTTTGTTAGGCTCATATATTCAATGGAGGTGATCCTGACACAAAGTCCAGTTTTATACTTTATGTAAGGAAAATGAAGTCTGAGACAAGGAGCATAGGGATACCTAGATAGACTTCTTCACATTGTATCCTGTGGAATGACTGCTTCTTAGGGGAAGATGGCCTTTTTCTTGGTTTGGTGGATCTTAGAAAAGGACAGCAGACTATGAAATGATACAAACATTTGCCCTTTCCTTGAACCTCTTCAGTATTGGCAATCTGTGAATCAGACCATTCTATTATCTTCCCCCAAAATGTCATCCATGCACTCATGAGGCATAATCCAAACAATTTATGGAACAACTCATCAAAAAGACATTTAATAAAGGTGAGATTATATAATGGGCAGCGTGCCGCAGGCTCTTAGTGACCTGGAGGTTGTTAGAGTCCTTAAGTAATCTATGTCTGGAATGTATAAATTGGACTTAGTAGTCTCAATAGAAAGCACACCTTCTGCCTTCTACTTACCACTACAATGTGTACATTTTCTTAAATTCCATAACAGCCATACACAGTTTGAGAGAATGAATAATAAAATTGTATTTTAACATAGATTAATGTGTTACCATATATATTTTCTTCAGATTTCTATTTCTCTGGTTCCAGAAGAATCTTGTTGAAATAGGAGCGGCAGGGCTGCGTCCCCAGCACCCGGCCGCCCGCATGGCTAGCTCATGCCCGAAATAACAACACACAAACTGTATTCATTTAAGAACTGCTTGGCCTGAACTCTAGCCCTTACAGGCTAATTCTCGCACCTGGACTAGCCCATTTCTAATGATGTGTGTAAGCATCCCAAGGTGCGCTTACCGGGAAGATTCTAGCCAAAGTCCATCGTGGTGTCTCTGCTCCAGAGAGCAGAGCTCTTGGGTCTACCCGGGAGAGCTGAGCATGGCTTCTCTCAGGAAGCAGAGCAGAGTCTGACCTCACTTCCTCTTCCGCCCAGCATCCTATTCTGTTTGTTCCTCCCACCTATGTTCCAACCTATGAGGCCAGCCAAGCAGTTTCTTTAATTAACCAATGAAATCAACAGATTGATATATGACACTCCCACATCACTTCCCCTTTTTCTGTTTAAACAAAAAAAA
>NW_026068302.1:512671-523457 GCF_014885135.2 Alexandromys fortis
TGTTGAAATAGGAGCGGCAGGGCTGCGTCCCCAGCACCCGGCCGCCCGCATGGCTAGCTCATGCCCGAAATAACAACACACAAACTGTATTCATTTAAGAACTGCTTGGCCTGAACTCTAGCCCTTACAGGCTAATTCTCGCACCTGGACTAGCCCATTTCTAATGATGTGTGTAAGCATCCCAAGGTGCGCTTACCGGGAAGATTCTAGCCAAAGTCCATCGTGGTGTCTCTGCTCCAGAGAGCAGAGCTCTTGGGTCTACCCGGGAGCGCTGAGCATGGCTTCTCTCAGGAAGCAGAGCAGAGTCTGACCTCACTTCCTCTTCCGCCCAGCATCCTATTCTGTTTGTTCCTCCCACCTATGTTCCAACCTATGAGGCCAGCCAAGCAGTTTCTTTAATTAACCAATGAAATCAACAGATTGATATATGACACTCCCACATCAGAATCTCTGAATATTGTGTTGCCATATAAAAATCTGTTCTGCCCATCTGTTTCTTAGGTAATTTAAGAATTCATAAGATAAATTCCTTCTTTTGATTCTTTCTTCGTTTATTTTTTTGTGGGGGGATTGGGGGTGAAAGATTCCTGAAATTTTTTACTAGTAAAAATGTGATATACCCAATAAGCCAGTTTACTCTTTTTCTTGGCACTTTTTTTGATACTTCATTCTTTATCTTCAGACACCTTGTTTGCTAAGTTGTCTTCAGTTTCCTTAGTTGGATGCATTCATTCTTCTGTAGACTGTGAGTGAGGATCCATGCAGTTCTTTTTTCAAACCGGTCTCTTGATTTCATGATGTTTGCAGTTAATCTTTCCCCAAAAAATACTGCAAGCTCTTTCTCAATGTTCATTTTCTGTCCATAATGAGGATATTTTATCATTAGTAAAAGGTACCAAAATCCTGCTGATTTACAAAGTTTTAATTTTACTTTCAGAATCAACTCACAAAAGTTGTCGAAATAAGTCATTAATTTTTTATTTAATTCTTGCAGTAAAAATTGCCATTTTCTAAGCTACTTACATTAGTATACATTTTGTATATTGATAGAAATTTAAGGATACTTTTTAATACCGTATATGTTTCTATTAATGTTTAAGGTATTTTTATATATTGATACCAATTCAATGTTATTTTTGTTATACTTTATATATATTTATACTTCATTTTAATATTTTAATATTGTTACTAATTTGACGTTATTGTCCTTATGCTGTTCATATGCTTCTTTTTTTTATAATATATTGCCTATACAACATATAAGCTTGCTCATTTTTGCAATGTGAAGTTGCAGTCCTTAAATGTTATTTAGGATAATAAAGAAATCATATTAGCTAGGTTTTAAAGGTATACAGACATATACTTCATAAAGGCAGGCAATTCAAACTATACAAATAACTGTAGAACATAGCATTTGAAATGTTTTAATAACATAGGTTTTTGTCATCATGAGAATTATTTGCTCTTTACAGGACCAATCTAAATGTAAGGAGATCTTACTTGATAATTGTTAATGTATGTAGTTTCAGTTTTGTTAAAGTTGATAACTTTGTTTTCTTTTTGTACAATTCTTGATAATAATTGTCTGTGTATATAATTTTACTGTGTTAGAGTTAGAACCTTTCTTCTTAACTAAAATGAAAGGCGGTATTACAGGAAGCCTGTCAGTGGTCCACTAGCCAATAGAGAGGAGCGTTTTTGTGCAAGAGGCAGGGTTTTCATTGAGAATGGTCATGAACAAGGGANAGGAACAAATAATGGAGGGTATAAGTGGTGACTTAGTGTCTCATTTCAGGGTTCTCCTTTGTTCTTTAATATCTTCATGGATTTTGTTTGATAATTAATGGTAAACAATTCATTAATCATTCTCTTAATCAAAAAGACATTATGTATTAATGGAAACTAAACCTTTGAGAAAAAAGAATAAAAGAATTGGTTACTTTGAATGACATTCATGTTTAAGAAGTTGATCTACATATTTTCCTAATAACTCTTTTGACAGATTTGGCAGGCAAATGTGTGTTTATGAAAATGCAAAGTGTATCATACTAACACAGCCTTACGATATCATTAATAGATTCAATTACTATTCTTACATGCCAGCGAACACCTCAGTTTCTCTATATGAAGTTTGGGGATGACAGATGATATTTTCTTCAGGAACATCACCTTAAAAACCTAGGTGCATAATTTATTTTCCTAAAATTTAAAAAAAGTGGTTGAATCGGTAGATAAGGAAAACATGTCTTTCATCAACACCTTGAAGTTTTAAAGACAACAATGCATCATGGGGTCTTAGAAACTGAGCAATATGACCTAGTTATGACACAATTTTTATGTGTATTTGTGTGGGCATAAACTTTTCTATTTAGAAGAGCTGGTATGTAAAGTTAATATTTCATGGGGGCTACAGAGATGGATCAGCAGTTAAGACCACTTGTTTTTCTTTCAAAGGCTCTGGTTTTGGGTCTGAGCATCGATAAAATAACTAACAACTATTTATATTTCTTTTTTAAATATTTATTATATATACAATATTGTGTCTGTGTGTATGACTGCAGGCCAGAATTGGGCACCAGATCTCATTACAGATGGTTGTGAGCCACTATGTGGTTGATGGAAATTGAACTCAGGACCTTGGAAGAGCAGGCAATGCACTTAACCACTGAGCCATCTCTCCAGCTCCTACTATTTATATTTCTAGTTCCAGATATTCTCCTCTCCTCCATGGGCACTAAATGCATGTGGTACACAGTCATTCTTGCAGGAGATACCCATTTACACAAAACAAAATAAAAAATTCTTGTTAAATGTTAGACCTAATGAATGCTGACCTTATTGGATCATACTGTGCATTATGAAAAGGCCATATGTTGCAACATGCACCTCTTAAGGTTGCTTTCTGGCATAAACTTGATCACATATCAAGAAACTGACAAGAACATGCTGACCGATTTTCACTCTTAAATGGACTGCAGAGAACAGTGGATACTGACTTGAACTGTTAAAAAACACAAAGTCATATTGGACTGTAATCTGAAAACATACATAGTTTCTTTAAAGTTTATGTCGTTTATGGCAGGTAAAATGAAGTATTTATTTATGTGCTGAAGTATGTGTCTAGGACTGGATCACGTCAACAATTACTCTACTACAGAGTTGTATGACAGCTTTGAAGCTATATTTTTAGGTTACATGTTGTCAAGGATGAGGTATTAGTTAAATTATGGAGCAAACTTCTTCAAGCATATTCCAGGAGGCTTCATAGATGGGCAGATATAAATAGGAATATTGATATAGAAATGCTAAGATATTAAAGACAAAGAATATAAGAAATGTATTTTCTTCAATGTAGTGAGACTTTTTAGCTATTTCCTCAGGATAAACTAATTGTAAGAATTTGCCTGATAATTATTTGCCTAATAAAATATTTTGACTCTTGATTAAATTATGATTTATTTATTCACAAATTGTCACATATTAGTGGAATTTTTATGATTTTTTTCCCTCTCTCATGCATCCAAGTCAAAACTATGCCTTCCAGCTTAGTTTCATAGATTACAGAGTTTCTTGGAATATCTGCCAAGAGATTATATTCTCTTCTATAAAAGAAGATATTATAACTATTAGGATTGGTGATAATGTTGGTTTAGACTTAAAATGCCTTCTAATGTGTAAACAGAGGACTTTTCTGGAACAGAAGGATGTTTGATGCATCATTTAGAATTCTGACAGTCATGAAAATTCATGGCTTTCAATATGACATGCAGCTTTGTCAATATTGTACATGAACATGTTTAGCCTGTATCTATGAATATGCATTTGAATCTTATCCTATCCTGTCATTTCGTCTATCCTGCTGTTGCCAAATTGGATTCATGGCCATCCAATGAATTATGCCAATAGAAGTTTAAGTGTCAAATTTCAGAATAATACCAAATTGTCATTTCTATAAATCTCCTACTGTGCTACTTTCATGAAGATCACTCTAGTTTTCATAAGGAATTATGTGAAAGGAGGAAAAGAAGAAAATGTTCTAAGTAAAATGCAAAGAAAATGAATAGAGCATTTAAAAACAGCAATGTAAAAGTCTAAAAATTAAAGCTCAACTATGTGCTTGGTTTAAGAATTCCTCAATAGTTTGAATATCCAAACATTTTTTATTTACCATTCTAGTTAAAATTGAACAAATTTTAAAAATCAGTGAATGAGCATTTACAAACCCTAAATAATTAAGATGGAAAGATTGCTCTAAGGTATACATAAAATATTTAAAAATTTCATATGGCGATTAGAACCAGGTACATATTTAAAAAAATTCTAGGGAGATGAAAACAATGAACATATGGGCTCGAGAAATCATTACATATGTAGGACTGTCCAAGTTGAGGAAGAATGTGAGCTGGTTGATATTTGAATGTCTAAAAGAATGCCAGCTACACAAAGAGCTACTTCCTAACAGAAAAAAACATGCAAAATATACTAAGAGCATGTTTATGTAGTTTCTCTCTCTCTCTCTCTCTCTCTCTCTCTCTCTCTCTCTCTCTCTCTCTCTCTCTCTCTATCTATCTATCTATATATATATTTAAAAATTACCACCTCCTCCCATCCTCCCATTGCCCAGGCCGGCTGGTTTTGGTGAGCTCCCATTAGATCAACCCCATCATCTCAGTGGGTGGGTGCACCCATTATAGTCTTGATTTCCTTGTTCATGTTCTCCCTCCTTCTGCTCTATATATTTTACTTTTACAAATCATATCTTATGTTACGCCTCCTGCTAAAATCAGAAACACCTGGGAATACAGCAAAGTTGTGAGCAGTACTCCTGATAATAGGAAAAAAGAGGTCTCTCAAATGATAGTCAACTGATTCATAAATGGGGAAAGTAGGAATTTTTATAATGAAACTAAATGAAGATGTCTATAATTTCCTTAGGTTGGCCACAGTCCCCAGAAATCACGCAAACATGCTCAGACCAAGAAAACAACAAAGAATAATTGCAAGCTAAATATTTTATTGGAGTGTTGAAGGTTCTCTTAAAACATTATTTCTTCTTTGAATGATATTAAAGGTAATTGTTTTCTACTTCTCCTGCAACAAATAAACAGATAAATAAGGTAAGGGAGAAGAAAGAAAGATCTAGCCTGCAATACAAACATTTTCTGAGATATCTGTTACTTTTTTGGATATCTAACTCTGTTAGTTTTCAGACATTTGATTGACATTTGACTTTAAATAACATTTTTCATAGAAATCAAGGTATAAAGGACTTTAAGGTTTTGGATATATAAAGTATCTTTGCCCTTTGGAAGACTGTGGTGATCTCTAGACTTTGGGACTGTGCTGTTGGCAGGAGGCTATTCATCTGTTCCCTAGTGTTCAGTCCCAAAATAAGCATACAGAAACCATATTATTTAAATCACTGGTTGGTCAACCATTTAAGAGCATTGCTAGATACCTCTTATATCCTAAACTAACCCATCTACGTAAAGTTGCTCATCACCACCGAGCTTGTGACCTGCCATCAATGTTCTAGCTGGGGCTTGTGCCTTTCTCCTCTGGCAATTCCATGGCTTCTCACTGACTCTGCCTTTTTTCTCCCATCATTCAGTTTAGTTTCCCTGCCTAGCTCTACTCTGCCCTATCTATAGACCCAAAGAAGCTTCCTATAAACCAATGGTATTCACAGCAAGCAGAGGGAATCCCACATCTTTGTTAGAATGATAAAGTGTCTTATTACTTTTGTCGTGCTGATGAACTTTTATTTATGCAGAAAATTTCTAGAGGTTACTTGCCTCTTCTTCACCACCCTCCTCAGGTGGGCCTTCTGGTTTTTCTGGTTTAGGAGGGCGAGGTTTCTCCTCATCTCCCTCCGGGGGTGGGCCTTCTGGTTTTTCAGGTTTAGGAGGACGAGGTTTCTCCTCATCTCCCTCCTGGGGTGGGCCATGTGGTTTTCCAGGTTTAGGGGGGCGAGGATGATGTGGTGGTTTCTCTGGTGGTTCTTCTTCTCCATCGCCATCCTCCTCATCTCCAGCTTCTTCCCCTTCCTCATCTTTCTGATGCTGTTGACCTTTGCCCAGGCTTTTTTGCTCTTCCTCTGCAGGGACATAGATCCATGTTGAAGAAGCTTACTTTTCTCTTTCTGTCAGAATACCCTTCCTAAATTTATGAGCCTGATTCTTTTTGAAATGTAATTTTTAAATATTTATCATAATAGCTTTCTTATGGCTCAACTCTTGAGACAAATATTTCTTCTTAAATTTGATCATTTAAGGTGATTTTATTTTTCTTACAATTCTCAGACAGAAGTGACAAAACTGAAAGGATTTTTTTAATGATATTAGTTAGAATTAGGCAATATAGCCTAATGTGACAGAGATGCTCTATTCTTAAATGTACCATGTTGTTTTGTGTTATATAATCAAGTGCAGACCAAAAAGAAATATAGGAAAGAGACTAAAAAAAAGGTCCATTCAGTTTTCCTGCAGTGCTTTTGTGGATATAGAGCTGAGTGAGAAAAATAAAATTTAAAAAGATTAGAGAGTCTGAGATCTGTGAAATTACATATCTATCTAGTGTAGAATTCTATAATCATGAGAGGGATCAATGAGAAAAAAACCTTTGACCAACCCATAGAGTCACAAAAGATTTTAAATGAGGACAATCAATATGCTCATCATATGCAAGCCATTGCTTCCATTTGTGGAAGAGACACAAATTTCCTGGTCTAAAAGCCTGGCTTCCTACTCTTGCAATGTATTGTCATCTTCTAGGTCCTAGAGAAAATGCCAGGGAGCTTTCCTATATATCTCAGGGTAAGCTGTCACATGCTAACTTCAGAAAATAAAAAGTTATGAGATTTTATAAAACTGGATAATTACAAAAGTGAATCATGCTTAATTGGTTAATATAGGATGAATCTGTCCCTACCTAAGAGCTGAGCAGAAGAGTCTTCACTGATGATCTCTAGAAAATAAGCACAAGTGTAGTGAAAAGTTAGTTACAAGATTTTTCTCAGCTGGAAATACAAATGGCTTTCAATAACATATTCATTTCCACTAAGAAGTAATTTATTCTTGGACCATACTGCTGATACTGCTGACAGAATGGTTTCTTTGATCAGGAACAACCACTATTTTGTTTCTTAGTATCTCTGACAACCATTACTGTTAGTCTTCATTTTAATATGGGAATTTCATTCTGACAGGTTTATATTATTTATGTTTTTCATCATGGCATTCTTTTGTTATATGATATAGGTATTTCATACAGGAAGAAAAATGAATATTGTTCTAAATACTTTGTGAGAAACAATGAATATTTTATGTGGGTCATTAAAATAGGGAATGAATACCACAAAGATATCTCAGTGGGTAAAAGTTCTTGTCTGATGACTTGTATTCAGTTCCTGGAAACACATGGTAGAAATACAAATCTTGTTGACAATATTCTGTTCTCTGACTGGAATGTGAAAAAATATTCAGTCTCTCTTTCTCTCTGTCTCTCTCTCCCTGCCCCTCTCTCTCTCTCTCTCTGTCTCTCTCTCTCTGTCTCTCTCTCTCTCTGTCTCTCTCTGTCTCTCTCTCTGTCTCTCTCTCTCTCTCGTATCTGTGTGTTTGTCTCCTTTCTTATCTCTTTCACACATACAAGTACACATATACACAGACAATTCTGCATGCACACAATGCTCAAACATAATTCAAGAAATTATTCACTAATATTTCTACCTGAATGTATACAGTTTCAAGTTATTACTTTATTCATTCTCTCAAAAGCATCCGTGACATACCTTTACTTCTTTCAGCTTTCACTCTCCTCTGTACAGCCAGGTTACCATTATTTAGTATTGGCTTCTCATAACTCCTTGAGAACTGAGTTTCTTTCTATCAATTGTATCATGATCCTATGCATCATGCCCCACCAAAAAGGTCTTTTCACAAATGCATTCATGTTATTTTGTTATAAAATAGTTTCTTAAATGTTACTATAAGTAACATTTAATATCCAGTGCAAAATGAAAATATAAACATTCCATTATGTTTTGCTAATCCTTTGCTTCAGTTTTTTATTTATCTTTTCACATTTCTCCCAGCCTTGTATTTCAGTGTTTTGCCCAACTCCCATTTCACAGAACCAATGTCTACCTTACTTCATACCTGCATTTGCTCTCTGAACTGAGCTCAGGGCCAACAAGGCTGCTGTGAGCAGGACCACCAGCATCTTGGAGGAGCCTCTGGAGTTGCTTCCAAGTCTGTGGTGGGAGAAGGAAGGCCAGAGTCTTTATAAGGAAGGTAGAACAAAGACACTTTTCAGGTCCTCACTGGTGACCTGACCTGACACAGCAGGATACATTGCATCCCTGACTTTTGTTTGGGACATTAGCCTAGCAGGATGCATGGCGAATAGGTTGTCAATGACTCAGTTCTCAATAATACAATATATATATTGGACAAAATGTTGATGTAACTCAGGCAACATCCAGATATTAGAAATAAAGTTCTGTGATTGTTTAAGCTCCAGGAGATATAACCATGACCCTGATCATGTTTGTTGTAATTGAGAGGGAATTTGCTTCTATCCACTGATGTATATTTTTGTCCCAATTCTTCCTGTCATTGATAATAAAGATAGATATTTTCTATGTTTCAATTCAACGTCTTTTTATGGTGTTAAACCCATATGTTATAATGTGTATAATACAAAGCTGACTTTTGCTTTCAGTTCTACAGAGAGGACACCAAGCAGGGATGCATAGTAAGAGACAAACAAGAGTGACAGCCTGTTTGGGCATAGAAAGGCTGTCCAGAATTACCCAGATGTGGTTCAACTTAGAGAATTTATGTTATCATAGACCTAGAAGATTTCATACACTGTTCTACATGTTCCTCTGTGTTATAGAAAGAAAAGTAGCAGTTGAGATTCCAAGTAATTATAGGACCGGGTAATCACAAAGATAGCTAGCTTAACTATTACTCATGAGCATAGTTTCATTTTTTTTTTGAAAATTGGTAATCTGGTTTGGTGTAATGCATATTAATCCCAGCACTTTTGTTTTGAGGTAATTGAATCTCTGTGAGTTCTTGAGCACCCATGTTTATGAATGAGTTCTGGGACCTTTAAGCCAGGTACATGAGGAAACTTCATCTCAAAAAAGCAAAAAAGAACAAAATGCTTAGCAAATATTGTATTTAAATGGGTCTTCTAATCATACTATTTTGTTTTTCTCTATGATCCTATTTTTTTCTGTTGTGAGAGGTACAAAACTGCAAATATAATAAGCTGTCATTCATGTCCCAAGCAATATCAGTCTTTCATAATTGCCTAGTTTTTATATGGGTTTAGTAGTAATTTGAATAGTATATGGATTATGTAAAGCACAAAGGGCCACATGGATGTTAACTTAGATGATACATCATTGACATGAAANAGAGAAGCCTGACAGAGGAGGGAAGAGCTACCCTGACTGTGTGGGCAGCAGCAGCCCATGGCTAGGGCCCTGGGCTGCATGACAAGGAAAAAGTGAGCTGAGCACCAGTGTCCATCTCTCTGCCTCCTGACTGTGGATACCACGTGACCAGCTGCCTCAGCCTCCTGTTGCCATGTCTTTCCCACCATCATGGACTGTACCCCAGACTGTGAGCCAAGAAGACCCTTCTTTTTTTTTCTTTTTTGTTGGCTTTTTTAAATAATTTTAATTAAAAATTACCACCTCCTTCCCTCCTACATTTTACCTCTCCCTCCACACCACCCCCTCTTTCTCCAGTCCAAAAAGCAGTCAGGGTTCCCTGCCCTGTGGGAAGGCCAAGGTCCTCCACCCTCCATCCAGGTCTATGAAGATGAGCATCCGAACAAATTAGGCTCCCACAAAGCCAGTACATGCAGTCGGATCAAAACCCAGTGCAAACGTCCTTGGCTTCTCAGTCAGCCCTCCTTGTCTGACACGTTCAGAGACTCCAGTTTGATCACATGCTCCTTCAGTCCCAGGCCAGCTGACTTTGGTTAGCTCCCATTAGATCAACCCCATCATCTCAGTGGGTTGGCATACCCATCATAGTCTTGACTTCCTTGTTCATGTTCTCCCTCTTTCTGCACTCTATATATTTACTATTACAAATCATATCTTATGTTAAGCTTCCTGCTAAAATCAGAAATATCTGTGAAATACAGCAACGTTTGAGCAGTACTCCTGATAAGAGGAAAAAAGGGGTCTCTTAAATGATAGTCAACTGATTCATAAATAGAGAAAATAGGAATTTTTATGATGAAACTAAATGAAGAGGTCTATAATTTACTTAGGTTTGGCCACAGTCCCCAGATTTCACACATACATGCTCAGACCAAGAAAACAACAAAGAATAATTGCAAGCTAAATATTTTATTGGAGTGTTGACGGTTCTCTTAAAACATCATTTCTTCTTTGAATGACATTAAAGGTAATTGTTTTCTACTTCTCCTGCAACAAATAAACAGATAAATAAGGTAAGGCAGAAGAAAGATCTAGCCTGCAATACAAACATTTTCTGAGATATCTGTTAGGTTTTTGGATATCTAACTCTGTTAGTTTTCAGACATTTGATTGACATTTGACTTTAAATAACATTTGTCACAGAAATCAAGGTATAGAGGACTTTAATGTTTTCGATATATAAAGTATCTTTGCCCTTTGGAAGACTGTGGTGATCTCTAGACTTTGGGACTGTGCTGTTGGCAGGAGGCTATTCATCTGTTCCCTAGTGTTCAGTCCCAAAATAAGCATACAGAAACCATATTATTTAAGTCACTGGTT